>NC_084621.1:37061977-37349477 GCF_033978795.1 Nerophis ophidion | reverse complement strand
AATTTAGTGGGTGCGGCTTATATACCGATGTGCTCTACAGGTGCTGCTCATATTATTAGAATATCATGAAAAAGTAGATTTATTTCAGTAATTATATTCAGAACGTGAAACTTAAATATTATATCAATTCATTACACACATAGTGATATATTTGAAATGTTTATTTCTTTAAATTTTGATGATTAGTACTGACAATTACTGAAAATCCCAAATTCAGTATCTCAGAAAATTTGAATATTAGTTACGACTAGTACCAAAAAATAATTTTTAGAAATTAGGGCCAACTGAAAAGTATGAACATGGAAAGTTTCAGCATGTACGGCAATCAATACTTAGTTGCAGCTCCTTTTGTCTGAATTGCTGCAGCAATACGGCGTGGCATGGAGTCGACCAGTCTGTTGCACTCCCCAGGTGTTATGAGAGCCCAGGTTGCTTTAATAGTGGCCTTCAGCTCTTCACCATTGTTGGGTCTGGCATCTCGCATCTTCCGCTTCACAATACCCCATAGGTTTTCTATGGGGTTAAGGTCAGGTGAGTTTGCAGGCCAATCAAGAACAGGGATACCATGGTCCTTAAACCAGGTACTGGTAGATTTGGCACTGTGTGCAGGTGCTAAGTCATGTTGGAAAATGAAATCTTCACTTCCATAAAATTGGTCCGCGGCAGGCAGCATAAAGTGTTCTAAAACTTCCTGGTAGACTGCTGCATTGACCCTAGACCTCAGGAAACACAGTGGACCAACACCAGCAGATGACATGGCACCCCAGACCATTACCGATTGAGGAAATTTGACACTGGACTTCAGGCAATGTGGATTCTGTGCCTCTCCTGTCTTCCTCCAGACTCTGGGACCTTGATTTCCAAAGGATATACAACATTTACTTTCATCTGAAAACATAACTTTGGACCACTCAGCAGCAATCCAGTCCTTTTTGTCTTGAGCCCAGGCGAGACGCTTTTGACGTTGTCTCTTATTCAAAAGTGGCTTTTAACAAGGAATGCGACAGCTGAAGCCCATATCTTGCATACGTCGGTGCGTGGTGGTTCTTGAAGCACTGACTCCAGCTGCTGTCCACTCTTTGTGGATCTCCCCCACATTTTTGAATCGGTTTTGTTTGACAATCCTCTCCAGGGCGCGGTTATCCCTCTTGCTTGTAAACTTTTTTCTACCACATCTTTGTCTTCCCTTCGCCTCTCTATTAATGTGCTTGGACACAGAGCTCTGGGAACATCCAACCTCTTTGGCAATGACCTTTTGTGTCTTGCCCTCCTTCTTTAAAGTATCAATGGTCATCTTTGTCTTTGTCAGTTGTCAAGTCAGCAGTCTTCCCCATGATTGTGTGTCATACAGAATCAAAACAAGAGATCATTTAAAGGCTTTTCCAGGTGTTTTGAGTTATTTAGCTAATTAGAGTGTGGCACCAGGTGTCTTCAATATCTGACCTTTTCACCATATTCTAATTTTCTGAGATGTTGAATTTAGGATTTTCATTGGTTGTCAGCTATAATCATCTCCTTTTTGGCAAAAAACACTTGAAATGTATCAGTCTGTTTGGAATGAATGTGTACATTCTACAAGTTTGACTTTTCAAATGGAATTAATGAAATAAATCAACTTTTTCATGATATTCTAATAATATGACCAGCACCTGTATAGTCCGGATAACACGGTCATATTTCCTAAAAGGCTTTTTAAAGTTATTGCCCTAATGCGTGCAATTCATAACACAAAATGATCTCATGAATCATGTATAAATACAGATTAATCACACAATTTATTTTCATCGCAACTGCTCCTTTACCTTATCATGGTTACCTGAAAGGCGGCATGGATTGTGGTCTGATCAGTGATCAGGTCAATGCATACGCCACCGCTTATTCCCTTTCGGCGTCACGAGGGGCGCTGGTGTCTATCTCAGCTACAACCGGGCGTAAGGCGGGGTACACCCTGGACAAGTCGCCAGCTCATTGCAGGGCCAACACAGATAGACAAACAACATTCACACTCACATTCACACACTAGGGCCAATTTAGTGTTGCCAATCAACCTATCCCCAGGTGCATGTCTTTGGAAGTGGGAGGAAGCCGGAGTACCCGGAGGGAACCCACGCAGTCACAGGGAGGACATGCAAACTACACACAGAAAGATCCCGAGCCCGGTCAGAGGCAAATTTAGTTTTCAAAATACACCCCCCACGGGATTTTAAAAATAGCAATGTCATTTGCATATTTGCATAATTCCTTAAGAGCTGAATTATATAAACAAGTTTGAAATACCATCTAAAAGAAAAACATGCTACCAGACCATCGACAACAAACAGCGGACAACAATATTGCCAACATAACAACCACAGATAAGTAAGGCATCGCTTTTGTTTTGTTTTTTATCATCTTTTGACAGCCCTCATTTCTAAACACACAATCATTGTTTTCCTTTTTATGTGTTTTGCTCACTTTTTGTCCCCTGCAGCGTCCATTAAAATGACATGCACAAATCAGGCAATGATGTCATATACCTCCATACAACCCACCGCCACAAAGAAATAAATATTAAAATCATTATTTGGCGCTATAGTGAGCATTGTAGTTTTGCACTAAATTTGTTTACCAAGGACTGCTTTCATCATACAGTATAAAGACAGAGAGCTTGTTTATTGTATTTGTATAATCCCTCATGATGTTTGGTCATGGAATCCCAAAAAAGCTTCACTGGCACAAAACAACCTAATTATTTGTCCAGGATGTGCTTGTGAGATAGGCGCCAGCGCCCCCCACAACCCCAAAAGGGAAAATGCGGTAGGAAATGGATGGATGGATGGATGTGCTTGGTGACGAGTGAGTAGTTAGCATGTGTGACTCACCAGCATATTTGGGAACATTGGACTCATCCATGGACCAGAAACAGTGGTCGAAGGCGAACACCTGCAGAGAAGACAGCAAAGTGATGGTAAACACACTTTGCATACCTGTCCGAGCAAGTACAGTCCAACAAAACCTGATCCTTTGTTTCCTTGCAGGGCACCAAAAAACAGGCTTATTGAGCTGCGCTATGCATGTAAATCAGCAGGATAGAGCTTGTCTGCGAAAGTTAGATGCAGTCTAGCGTATTGTTCACAGTAATGCTCATTAAGACAAATCCACTGTTCACTGTTTTGTCATAGTGGCTGCAGCTAAATGAATTCATAAATCAGGGTCAGTGCTCCCCCAAGAAATTCCAGCACTCAGTGACCCTCGTCTCCAAGGAAACGGGAAGGGGCGCTTCCCGGCGGTGCATGCTGGCACTCGGCCCTCATTGCCGGGTTTCACAATACAGAATTGGGCAGAAGATACCCCTTGCTTTGTATCTGAGAGGCACCTGCATGAGCTCTGCACGAAGTGACACAAAGAGGTGCTTTCTGGGAAATGAGACTTGTTTCGTACATTGAAAACAGCATCTGTAATTGTATACAGTTTATAGTTATTTATATAAAATGATAACACTGTGACTTTATTGATGATACGCCTCTCAGTGGGATTGTGGGTCTACAACGCCAACATCATTTTACATAAAAACCTATCTGACAGACGACCAACTTTCCTCCTCAAAACCCTGAAATACCTGACACATGACGAGTCATGATAGGGGTTATTGGCCACGTTTGCACAGTCAGCACAGGAAGCAGCAGGATGAGTGAACACTTTAAAAAACAGGACCGCACTTCTTGTGACTTCAGTCAAAGTGATTTGGTGCCATTGAAAGGAACAAAAAGTGCCATCACTCTCAATTAGAGCTGCTTTGCTAACAAGAGCTGTGCAGTCAGACTGTCTCGCTGTAGCCTGAAGGCTAGACTGCATTAAATATAAACATTCCGACTACACAACAAAGCCTTTTCATATCAACCACTGGAAACCATACATTTGTTTTAGTAATGGTAGACCCTGAAAGTAGTGCTCTTGGAAATAGACAATCATTTTAACGATATATATCCAATGTTCGGAAAACTACTTTAAAAAAGTAATTATTACAGTTACTCTTTAGTTTCCTCCCAAAATATAGAACTACTAACGGAATTATTCTTTAATAGATGTTACTAGGGAAAGTATTTAATGCTACTTTCCTGTCATATATCTGGTGTATTCATTCGAGAGATATTTCATGAGAGAAGAGTGTGTGAGTGTATTGGCTTGGTAGTCTGCTGATTGAAAGGAGATTGCTGATGGCAGCGCCTATGGAATATTTTTACTCATAGTTAATAAAGCAATTGAACTTGCATTAATATCTGTGTATCTCCTTGTCCACAAAAAGGGTATCGTAGGATTATTATTGTTGATGATTTTCACTTTATAGAATGTTTATGTCTCCCCCGTACTAGTAATAGCGCGCGCATGCGTGCGAGTGAGTGTGTGTTGTAAAGAGCAACTTCCTGAAGTGAACTTGCTGGGATTCTGAATCTGTCTCGTCCACATCAAAAGCAACGTGCCATCTTACATCAAACGTATTGGTAACCGCTTTGTAAAGTACATAAAAGTAATTAATTTAATTACTCGTTACTAGAAAAAGTCATAAGTAACGACTTTATTATGTAACATTTTTCTGATCACTATATATCACTGTATAGTATTTTTTCTTTAGCTTAAAAAATACATACACATAAAGTAAATGCTGATGTCGCTTATATTTTGTCATTCAATTTATAAAGAACATATTTTATACATAAAACGGACAATATAATTTAAAAAAACTAAACAATTATTGCTAGTCTCAGCCCTCTTTTTCAACAGTGACTATAGTCATGTCTACGTATACGAATTTAATGATGGCATCTGTAATTTCTCTGGGTCTGCAGGACTTCTTGTCAGAAACAGTGCCTTTGTTTGGTGTGTTTTTCTTTTCATCACACTTTGGTTTTGTCACATTTCAACACTGTTTCTATTAGAGATCAATTGATGCATCTTTTTTTTTAAATGTCGATACCGATATTTGGAGACAATACTAATTTGCAGTAAAAGTTATTTAAACACAAATACTATAATGTGTGACAGTAAACAGCTGGACAATGCTTTAAGTTGGGTTTTTTTCCCATTACTTCTGAGGAAACGTTAGACAAGTAGTAACACAATTTTTAATACAGCACTAATGTTGTCGTTATTTAGCGCCAAACAACATCAGGGGATTTCACAAACACCTTTATTATGTGTGTCTAATGCTTAAAGTCAAAAGAGAATCAACACTTGCTTTTAAAAATGGATGGGAAATCTCCATGGGAAAATTGGTAAAAATATTGGATTACTCTACATTACAATAACTCGCCATCTACTCAATTTTATACAATTATATAGCAGTTTATGGATTTGATACAGGCTTCACGGTGACAGAGGGGTTAGTGCGTCTGCCTCACAATACGAAGGTCCTGAGTAGTCAGGCTTCAATCCCGGGCTCGGGATCTTTCTGTGTGGAGTTTGCGTGGGCTTCCTCCCACTTCCAAAGACATGCACATGGGGATAGGTTGATTGGCAACACTAAATTGGCCCTTCTGGGTGAATGTGAGTGTGAATGTTGTCTGTCTATTTGTGTTGGCCCTGCAATGAGGTGGCGACTTGTCCAGGGTGTATCCTGCCTTCTGCCCGATTGTAGCTGAGATAAGCACCAGCGCCCCCCCACAACCCCAAAGGGAATAAGCGGTAGTAAATGGATGGATGGATGGATTTAATACATTATAAGGTTTCCTCGTGAGGAACCTAGAATCAATATTGTGAACATTTTAATAAAATAAATTCCAGGCTCCTTCACATAGTATGTACAAAACCCAAAACGAGAGAAGTTGGCACGTTGTGTAAATCATAAATAAAAACAGAATACAAATATTTACAAATCCTTTTCAAACTATGTTCAATTGAATAGACTGCAAAAACAAGATACTTAACATTCGAACTGGAAAACTTTATTATTTTTTGCAAACATTAGCTCATTTGGAATTTGATTCCTGCAACATGTTTCAAAAAAGCTGGCACAAGTGGCAAAAAATACTGAAAAAGTGGAGGAATGCTCATCAAACACTTATTTGGAACATCCCTCAGGTGAACAGGCTAATTGGGAAGAGGTGCGTGCAGTGATTGGGTATAAAAGCAGCTTCCATTAAATGCTCAGTCATTCACAAACAAGGATGGGGGGAGGGTCACTATACTTTCTGAAAAAATGCGTGAGCAAATTGTCCAACAGTTTAAGAACAACATTTCTCAACGAGCTACTGAAAGGAATTCAGGGATTTCACCATCTACGGTCCGTAATATCATCAAAAGGTTCAGAGAATATGGAGAAATTACTGCACGTAGGCGATGATATTACAGACCATCAATCCCTCAGACGGTACTGCATCAAAAAGTGACATCAGTGTGTAAAGGATATAACCACATGGGCTCAGGAACACTTTAGCAAACCACTGTCAGTAACTACAGTTTGTCGCTACATCTGTAAGTGCAAGTTACAACTCTACTATGCAAAGCAAAAGCCATTTATCAACAACACCCAGAAACACCGCCGGCTTCGCTGGGCCAGAGCTCATCTAAAATGGATTGATGCAAAATGGAAAAGCGTTCTGTGATCTGACAAGTCCACAATTCAAATTGTTTTTGGAAACTGTGCACATCGTGTTCTCCGGAACAAAGAGGCCATGTAACACAGTGGTGAAAATGCCCGTGTGCCAACTTTTTTGTAATGTGTTGCTGCCATTCAATTTTAAGTTAATGATTATTTGAAAAAAAATTAAGTTTCTCAGTTCGAAGATTAAAAATCTTGTTTTTGCAGTCCATTCAATTGAATTTAAGATTAAATGGATTTGCAAATCTTTGTATTCTGTTTTTATTTAGGAAATACACAACGTGCAAACTTCACTGGTTTTGGGTTTTGTAGGCGAAACATTTCTCAAGCTGACTGACAATTTCTTACTGGATGTTACAGAAAGTATGAGAATGTGTGAGCTTCTGCCTACTCTTCTTTATTCATATATAATAAGTCACCTATTTGTTGACATATTTACACAAAGTTATGATTTTTGTCAGGGATGTCTTTTCTGTCATCTTAATGTCTATCCATGTACGTTAACATGTTATGTGATTAAATCAAATAACATGTAACTTGTCACACTACTTTAATGAGCCCACCACACTCTTTGCTGTGGACAGAGGATTGATTGTTGCATGTAGTAAACCAAACAATACGGAACAGGTAAGACGCCAGGAAAGAAGGTCAAAAACTGGATTTCATGGCAAATAACTGAAGTTTTGTAGGGGTGTAACGGTACACAAAAATTTCGGTTCAGTACGTACCTCGGTTTAGAGGTCACGGTTCGGTTCATTTTCGGTACAGTAAGAAAACAAACAAATATACATTTTTGGGTTATTTATTTACCAAATTTGTAAACAATGGCTTTATCCTTTTAACATTGGGAACACTATAATAATTCTGCCCAGTTAATCCACATTAAACTGCCTCAAGTTGTTGCTTTGATTAAATAAAATTACAAAACCTTTCTTCTACATATAAAAAGTGCAACATTAAACAGTTTCAAGTCAACTCATCATGCTTAATGTATTACAGCATTTGGGAAGCCTGTAGTTGACTTTTATTATGTAAATGTTATATTTGTATCAACATGTGATAGCAGGGACCCTGCCATTCAAAACTAGGCTGCTACATTACTAATGAGTAATATAACTATAGCTGAAAAATAGTACAATTGCAATAGAAGAGACTATTCATCCCTGAAATCTATGGAGATCATGTTAGTTCATGTGAAATAACAGACAGAGAGGGCTTTACTGCCCCTAACACATGCACACACACAAATACGCACGCACACGCACACACACACACACGCACACAGGCAGCAAAATGAGCGAACATAACGCTAAAAGCTAATTAGCCTTCACATCACCTCAAGCCAGAACTGTGAGCGAGCTGAACTGCAGTTTGAGTTTCTAGAATGTCAACGGGCTCATAGTGATGTTTGTAATTGTTGTGACAGGAAAGTGTTTTTTATAATTTGGGGAGTGTACGATGTCCGCTGCTAAACACATGTCTGATCGACAATGAAGCATTTACAACATGCGTTCTGAATACGCACTGCTGATTGGCTGTTACATCGCTCTGAATACGCACTGCTGATTGGCTTTGTATGTAACCAATCAGATGGTTGTGTGGGCGGGACAATGTTGGGTGCTCACTGCTCAGACAGAGGCAGAAAGGAGAGCAGCTTGTTAAGACTTTAGAATACAAACTCGTTCGATACACCCTTGTACCGAACCGAAACCCCCGTACCGAAACGGTTCAATACAAATACACGTACCGTTACACCCATAAAGTTTTGTACTGTGTACAAGCGACCAATATTATTAGCAGCAAGAAGAAAGCGGGGGCTACAGTAAAAAAAAAAGGTAACTCTTAACATGTAGGGCAAGCCGGCTGACATTTTATATTTTTAAATACAAACCCCGTTTCCATATGAGTTGGGAAATTGTGTTAGATATAAATATAAACGAAATACAATGATTGGCAAATCATTTTCAACCTATATTCAGTTGAATATGCTACAAAGACAACATATTTGATGTTCAAACTGATTAACAATTTTTTTTTTTGCAAATAATCATTAACTTTATAAAGTTTGATGCCAGCAACACGTGACAAAGAAGTTAGGAAGGTGGCAATAAATGCTGATAAAGTTGAGGAATGCTCATCAAAAACTTATTTGGAACATCCCACAGGTGTGCAGGCTAATTGGGAACAGTTGGGTGCCATGATTGGGTACAAAAGCAGCTTCCATGAAATGCTAAGTAATTCACAAACAAGGATGGGATGAGGGTCACCACTTTGTAAGCAAATTGTCAAACAGTTTTAGAAACAACATTTCTCAATGAGCTATTGCAAGGAATTTAGGGATTTTACCATCTATGGTCCGTAAAATCATCAAAAAGTTCAGATAATCTGGAGAAATCACTGCACGTAAGCAATGATATTACGGACTTTTGATCCCTCAGGCGGTACAGCATCAAAAGCGACATCAGTGTGTAAAGGATATCAACACATGGCCTCAGGAACACTTCATAAAACCACTGTCAGTAACTACAGTTGGTCGCTGCATCTGTAAGTGCAAGTTAAAACTCTACTATGCAAAGCCAAACCCATTTATCAACAATATCCTGAAACGCAGCCGGCTTGGCTGGGCCCGAGCTCACCTAAGATGGACTGATACAAAGTGGAAAGGTGTTCTGTGGTCTGACGAGTTCACATTTCAAATTATATTTGGAAACAGAGGACGTGGTGTCCTCCAGAACAAAGAGGAAAATAACCATTCGGATTGTTATAGACGCAAAGTTTAAAAGCCAGCATCTGTGATGGTATGGGGGTGTGTTAGTGCCCAAGGCATGGGTAACTTACACATTTTTGCAGGCACCATTAATGCTGAATGGTCCATACAGATTTTGGAGCAACATATGTTGTCATCCAAGCAACGTTATCATGGACACCCCTGCTTATTTCAGCAAGACACGTGTTACAACAGCATGGCTTCGTAAAAAAAGAGTGCGGGTACTTTCCTGACCAGCCTGCAGTCCAGACATGTCTCCCATCGAAAATGTGTGGCGCTTTATGAAGCGTAAAATACAACAGCAGAGACCCGGACTGTTGAACGACTGAAGCTCTTCATAAAAAAAGAATGGGAAAGAATTCCACTTTCAAAGCTTCAAAAATTACTTTCCTCAGTTCCCAAACCTTTATTGAGTGTTGTTAAAAGAAAAGGTGATGTAACACAGTGGTGAACATGTCCTTTCCCAACTACTTTGGCACGTGTTGCAGCCATAAAATTCTAAGTTGAATATTATTTGCAAAAAAAAAATAAAGTTTATGAGTTTGAACATCAAATATCTTGTCTTTGTAGTACATTCAATTGAATATGAGTTGAAAAGGATTTGCAAATCATTGTATTCTGTTTATATTTACATTTAATACAATTTCCCAACTCATATGGAAACAGGGTTTGTACAAAACACTGGTATCAAATGTATATATTGTATCTGCTGATATACTTCTGTTGGAGTTGTAAAAAAGAAAGAAAAAAAAGGCGGAAACTGATAAAAAGAGGCCGATAACGATATATGTGAAAATGTCTAATATTGGCACAGCCGCACTGTTCTTCATGTTATGTATTCAAGTGATAAAAAAGAATAGACGTGATAAATAAACGACTCGTGGAGGGCATGTTTTGCGGATTAGCCTACCGTTGTTCAATCAGTGTCTGTCTTTTTTAAACCAAACCAAGGAGTTCCTCTTTAACGTTTTGGCACCAATTCCTCTTCGGATTGTGTTGGTTTAGCTTCTATTTTACGCTTGGTCTTTGCAATGTTGTTGACGTCCATGTGTACGTAAAGTTATTTTCAGTGACGGGAAAAAAAAGTAGCATCGTTGCTGCAGTAACATTCGTCACAGCGTAGACAAAAAACTACGATATAAATAATACAGAGTTATATAATCATACTATAGACATTTTTACGTTGTATTACCATATATATCGTAATATCACACAGCACTACTGGAAGAGACAGACAAGTGTTCTGATGTCGGAGTGACCTGTTTCGACTACTGTAAATGAGCGCTACATAATAATAAAACAAATTGGAACAATTCCCTATTTGTTATTTCTGGGGATATGGACCGCAACCCCCTTTTAAATATACTTTGACCAAAGTGAGCAGACAGCCACATGCTCGCCTAGGTCTTACAGAGTAAATTCAGGCTACAGGCCCAAGAATCCCTGGTCCTCGTCAACGAGTCTACTCGACACAAAGCCAGTCCTTGGTGCGTGAACCATGGCTGAACTAGTCACCAGTGTGTCGTCAAGATGAAGAGGTGGTGGTGACGGGCCGGGGGTATGTGATTGCAAAACAATGCAGCTTTGAATGTGTGCGCACACACTAGCCCAGTGTCCACACTCATTGTAGAGCCTTTGTGGGTGTTCAGCACATCTTAGAGCGCTGACACGTTCACACGGACATCTATCCGGCTCCTGCTGAACGAACAGGCGACTAAGAAACGCCTTCAATCACTGCCTTTGTGCCATTGCACAAGGCCGTGCGGGATACTTCTCACATCCTCAAGGAAACCGTCTTGCCTGTTTGCAACTCCTTTTTTTTTTTCAAAGTGATGGCTTCTGTTGATACCACACATCAGCCGTGTTGATTGCTAATGTTCACTGTAAAAACACAGACAGTTAAGGCGAGGGGTACATACCTTAGCTTGCTTCCTGCTGAATGGCAGAGGAATTCCAATGTGAAAAGCCGGAAGAAGAGAAAGAAAAACAGAACAGTTAGGAATGCTAATCGGTAGAACATGCTAAACATTGCTTGAATCCAAAGTGATTTTTTTTTTTGTGCACACACTCAACTAGACTTTGTTTGTCATTTCCTGCTCCTGTGATTGGGTTCATAATTGAGCAAGTGGAGCATAAGGAAAAAGGAAGAGATTTAGGATTCTATGTTCCACTGACTCTGTTGAGTCAATAGATCTTACGCCTGCAGGCTTAACAAAGAGGACAAGGTGGGGTGAGCTGGACCCGGCATACCCATTTGCCGGAACTAAGGACAAAAGTTTATCGCGGTTTATATTCGCCCTACTGTTAAGTGGGATTACTTACTTATCTGGAGAAGGAATTCCTAAAGGCAAACAAACAACCATACACAGTGGAGCCCACTTATGTCAACAACTAGTCTAATTCACATTATCATAAAACCGTGATTGATGACACTTTGATAAACTCACAGACGGATGGAGAACCAAGCTAGCACTAGCTTTCTAGCTAGCTTAAATGCTAACATGAATACAAGACATGTCTTTTCTCATTAGGAAACAACATACCCCCATCCATTCTCTACCACGTGTCCGTCTCGGGGTCGCCGGGGTGCAGTAGCCTATCCCAGCTGCATTCGGACGATAGTCGGGGTACACCCTGGATAAGTCGCCACCTCATCACAGGGCCAACACAGATAGACAGAAAACATTCACACTCACATTCACACAATAGGGACAATGTAGTGTTGCCAATCAACCTATCCCCAGGTGCATGTTTTCCGAGGTGGGAGGAAGCCGGACTGCCCGGAGGGAACCCACACGGTCACAGGGATAACATGCAAACTCCATACAGAAAGACCCAGAGCCAGAGGATAAAAACCAGGACCTTTGTATTGTGAGGCACACGCACTAACCCCTATTACACCGTGCTGCTCCCATCTAAATTTATATAGACAAAATGTTGTCTGAGCAACTAAGCTCTTCAATCGTGCACATTGAACCTACAGGCGGTTTTCTCTTGGCACAAAGTGATCGATCTATACTTCAGGGAATAATAACTTCAACTTCAAATCAAATCAAATTAAACTTTATTTGTAAAGCGCGTTTCATGCATAAAAGAAATGCAACGCAAAGTGCTTTACAAAGTTAAAAACAATACCCCGACGACCCATATCCTCCATTATCACATACGTACGCACAGACACAGATACCAAACACAAACACACATACACACGTGCAAATATATGGACATATGATTGCATGGCTGAGTACAGAAGAGACATGTGAGTAAACACTATCACAGAAGCCATTTGCACCAGGAGGTCATCAGATCATGGTCACCAGGACGCTAACACATAGCGCCCCCACAAGCACGACCAATAGCTCCTGAGGCAGATGGCTCATCTGAAGAACGTTGCAAAATAAACATATTAAAACTTGTAAAATAGTAAGAACCATAAGTAGAGATAGAAATAAAATAATAAGTATCAGGTAAAAGCCAAATCAAAAAGGTCTTAAGCCTGCTCTTAAAAACATAAGGGAACCTATAATGCGAAACCAACTGTTCTTTCTATCGGTACCTGTTTTTGTGTGTTTAGGATCTGCCTAAGTCCCAATCATCTAATTCAAACCATTGGAGGCATGGCAGAGATATGAATAAAACAATATTGCAGACTGGCTCATACATGCACTTGCATCCTGCGCTGTTGCCATTTCTAATACAAAGTAGCATATAGTTCTACCTTATATCTATCAGTAACACGGCTGATGGGGCGAAGACGCCGTCACAGAGGAGGCACGTAAATGAGTTCACCCACAAAACGGCGCATGCTGGAGGGACGGTCAGAAAGTGGTTTGGAGATGGTCTGTAAAAGCAACATTTTTACCAAAATGCCACCATTATTTTTATGTAGACCACAAGTAATGTTTTAAATGTTGAAACTGCAAGTTTAAATGCGCCCAACAACCGTTTTTACTTCATCATTAAAAAACTAAATTAAAAAAGAAGAAGATAAACATATTTAAACAGTCATTCAACAAAAAATTATATGGCTCTTAAGAAGCCAGAGCAATATATAATGTTTCTTCTGCCAAGAACATTTATTGTGTCTATTTATTCTATTTTATTTTTTACATAAAACTTGATTTAAATTTTCAGTGTGTGTATAAGTACTTTTGAGCACGTCCTTCAATGCTGCCAAAAAAAATAACCATGATCATTTTGGTCACAACAAATGTGATATGAAATGTTCATATCATTAGCATTGTACATCTAACAAAATTACCACAACAGCTACTGTATGTTACATAAGAGTGTGTAATATCATATAAAAACAGAAAAATAAAAATATTCACACGCGGGAGGAAAATTATGTGCAGTACAAACGCTTATCAACGTCAACAACATTTCAAGTACTTTGATATTTGGAGTACTGATCATCAGATCCGGCGTGCTCAGGGTCCGCCCTGAGATCGGTAGGTCGCGAGTTCAAACCCCGGCCGAGTCATACCAAAGACTATAAAAATGGAACCCATTACCTCTCTGCTGCTGTTCACTGCTCACCTCACCACCCAGTGGGTGAACAAGGGGATGGGTCAAACGCAGAGCTTGAAGACATAAGAGGACATCATCCTTCACATAGTAACTAATAAGACTGGAAACACTACATCCTGCTCATCTCTGGGATGTAACACTACATCTAGAAAGCTCTGCTGCCTACACAACTACTCCACTTTATATTTCCTCCAAGCAAAGACAAAATGTTTCAGTAGCGAGAAAGAAACTATAGCTCAATGAATAGATGAAGAGCTATAGACCGCCACACAGCAGTCCTGTAATTGTCACTTTTATACGCATCATCTGTCTTGTAATATGAAAGTGTATGGAAGTATCATTGTAGCAAAATTATTTTCAAACGTGTATCTCAATCCATGTGCATGTAATCCAATTTGCGTGCGTGAGTACTAATTTGTTTGTTTGTATATCAATCCGAGTGTGTGTATTCTGAGCCGCTTACGTGTGTTTTAGATTTGCATAATTGTGTTTTAAGTTGTCTGTCTGTCCCTAATCAGACCAAGCCATCAATCCACTGCGCCAGAAATGTCGCAAAAGTCACATGGAAGTAGACAGCCTATCAAGGGTTATTTTTGATTAGGGACAGACATAAAACTTAAAACGCACGTACGTGGATCTAAAACACACTCAGATTGATATACAGACACACAATTCATACACATGCTTCCAATAGGATTACACACGCAGATTGAGATACACGTTTGGAAATAATTTTGCAACAATATTACTTCCACTCAAAGAGTACTGTAAAAACATCAAAGGTATTTGATCTAACTTGTGGGGAATTTTATTAATCCATTCTTTCATTTCCTATACTATTAGGGGTGTTGGGAAAAATCAATTCGAATACGAATCGCGATTCTCACGTTGTGCGATTCAGAATCGATTCTCTTTTTTTTTAAATTGATTTTTTAATTATTTTATTAATCCAACAAAACAATACACAGCAATACCATAACAATGCAATCCAATTCCAAAACCAAACCTGACCCAGCAACACTCAGAACTGCAATAAACAGAGCAATTTAAAGGAGACACTAACACGACACAGAACAAACCAAAAGTAGTGAAAAAAAAATGAATATTATTAACAACAGTATCAATATTAGTTATAATTTCAGCATAGCAGTGATTAAAAATCGCTCATTGACATTATCATTAGACATTTATAAAAATTTTAAAAAGAACAATAGCGTCACAGTGGCTTACACTTGCATCGCATCTCATAAGCTTGACAACACACTGTGTCCAATGTTTTCACAAAGATAAAATAAGTCATATTTTTGGTTCGTTTAATAGTTCAAACAAATTTACATTATTGCAATCAGTTAATAAAACATTGTCCTTTACAATTATAAAAGCTTTTTTTTTTTTTAAATCTACTACTCTGCTAGCATGTCAGCAGACTGGGGTAAATCCTACTGGAATACTATGTATTAAATGAATACAGAATCATTTTGAATCGGAAAAATATCGTTTTTGAATCGGGAATCGCGTTGAATCGAAAAAATCGATATATTATCGAATCGCGACTCCAAGAATCGATATTGAATCGAATCGTGGGAGACCCAAAGATTCGCAGCCCTACTTTCTACTATTCTGTTCCAGGAAAAGCATCTCCGTCACAGCTGACTTTGGCCGAAAGTACAAACTGATTGGTCACCTGTCAATCACAAGATACGTAAAGACACACACTTTTCTTCCATGGAAAATGTACAATCTATAATTGGCATAACGTGGACGGAGTGTGAGAAGAAGTCACAGTAGGTTTTGGGTTCGAATCTTGTCGAGCATGTTTTTCCCATGTTTGCTCCAAGTATTCAGGTTCCCTCTCAAAACATAGGATAGAATAGGGTAGGTCTTTATTGTCATTGCACAAGTACAACGAAACTTTGTTTTCAGCACAAACCTGTTCAAGATTAGACAAACAAACAGTGTACAGCGTTACAGAACAAGAACGCTGATGGGTCGCCATAAGGCGCCCCGTAAAAGATGGGAAAAAGGTAAAAGCTGGGGAAGGATGAGTAAAAAAATACAATCTAGACTGGTCCAAAGTCACCAACAACAGTTGTGTGTCCTGAGAGACAAGAAGGGAGTTTGTTGTGTCTTCGCTGCAGTGACCTTCGGGAGAGTCTCGAAGCCAGGGAAACAATCAAAGTTAGAATGATTTGTATGCGAGTGAAAATAAAATTTGATTTTCACTCTAAATTGTCTATGACTGGTCCTCAAAAACTGCGGGGTAGACAGACCGATGTAATCCACAGTTCTTCCCGCATCCTCCAATCATTTGTGGCAGCTTTGGGGTATTTTGAAGACTGCCAGCAACTTCCAATTTGTCGACAAACCAGAGCAACGCTTACAATCAGCAGATGTCCTGTTGTCATAATTCCGAATAGGTGGATATCTTCACGTCCTCGACAGAAAAGGGTAGCCAGGCACGAGGCACTCCTTCTTCTCCCAAGAGTCCGTCGTGTGTCCAGCAACAACCGATTCGTCACGACAGCAGGTTCCCCCAAACCCAAGATCTTGTCAATTTTGTTGAGGCCAGTTAAATAGTTCCAATTTTTAGATTTGGAGAGCAGGGCAAAAAGAGGCAACAAGAAAGTTAAGAGAAGACAAAACAAAGAAGCAAGCAGGAGAGAGAAGGGAGAGGAAAGGGGAGCGTCCACCCTCGATGAGTGCCAGAGGGAAAAGACATGCATGTAAATGACGTAAATTATCTTAACACATCAGTTTGACTGTTTAGTTTTTTTTGAGCCCTCAACCGCTGCACACAAAAGGGTGAACATTTCCCAAAACATGCTGATTATTTATCTGACAAACACACCACATTGGGTGTTTGTCTTTTTTATTAAACCCCAAAGTTTGACCCCCAGAGGAATTGACTTATAATTTCTCACACAACTCAATGTGCAGTACAAAGATTTTTTTGGGGGGTGTCAGCCGAATCACCATGAAAATTGGGTACACACCTTGGCAAGCACTTGAATGGCCCACCACATCATTTTATGTGATTGGGCACATTTTAGTGAAAGGCTAGAAATAATTAAGCTGACTAAATGTATTTTTCTTTTAGTTTTCAGTATGTACGGCATAAGGTCTACACAAGGGGTCCCCAAACTATACGGCCCACCAACGTCCAAAATACAGCAGGCGGAAAGTCCCAATATTTAAAAAGGAAAAAAAAAAAAATAATATATAATTTTTTTAATTATTATTTTTAAAATCTGTCCTAATCCAAGTTCTACCGCTTGTTACTCTCGGTGTCTCCTAGCGGCTCACCACCTCAACCACGCAGGGAGGGGGGCGGGGGGGTGTTTGGTGCTCGCGGGGTGTATAACATAGTCAGGGTTTATCATGGATGCAAAGGATTCTGGGTATTTGTTGTGTTGCGTTTATGTTGTCTTACTGTGAGGATTTTCTCCTGAAATGTGTTTCTCATTCTTATTTTGTGTGGGTTCACAATGTGGCGCATATTAGTAGGATTGTTAAAGTTGTTTATATCACAACCGTCAGTGTACTCGGTGTCACCCAGTATGCCTTGCAATCTCATACATGTGCCAATTGAAGCAGCGAAATGTGTCCGGTCGGCACGCAAATAGCATTCCGTGAATGGTGGGTGTGATGACGTTCAAGACAACGCAAATAGCATTCCGTGAATGGCGGGCGCGATGACGTTCAAGAGGACATTAAGAGTAATATCATCACGGCACGCCCTTAATATTGTAGTCCAAGTGAAAATTGGAGAACGTTGACTCCGGGTGATGTCCGGGAGAGGCATTGAATTCCGGAATCTCCCCGCAACAATCTGGGGGGCCGGCGATTGTGCAGCTGAGCCGCATCAGAGTTGCCAAAGAGCCGCGGGTTGCCGACCCCTGATATATATATATATATATAATATATATATATATCGGCCAAAATTTTTTAACACGAAGCGGCCCTTGAATCAAAAAGATTAGGGATCCCTGGTCTACACTTTAATATTATATGATCATGCAACAAGAAGTTCTAAGCATTTTTTGGTGTTATCAAAACTAAATACTTATATATCTTGTTTACTTAGAATTTCAAAGCAAGTTACCCATTCATCTGTTGGCAAAAAATGTTATAATCAAAAAGAGTTGTCCAAATAGTTTTGAGGCTATTTTATGTTTCTATTCACATATATTCACTGTTGCAAGCGGCCTCTTGAGAGCAGACATAAATGCGATGCAGCCCTCAATAATAAACTACTTTGACACTCCTGGTCTGATGATGATGAAATATAACATGTTGAAGATATTTATTACATGTGTGTTAGCATGTCTTCTCCTAAATTTGGAGAGGATGCCAGAAATGCAATTTACAGCCATGTGAAAAAAATAAGACACCCCATGGGGATATGAAATGTGAACATATTCCAGACATAACTGTGACCTGTGATCTGCACACAGGCAAATAACGATAAATCCATTGTATTCCCAAAAATAACCTGGGATACCAGCAAACAAACCCACGAAAGCAATGAGAAACAAATGGGAACCCAGTGAGAATGATGGGATAGAGTACATGTACTACAGTATAACTCCCTGCAAAGATTCCCTGGCTCCCTGAGCTGCTGGTGTCCGTGCAGTATACACATCTGGTATGTCGGGAATGCTGCACATAACAATGGAAGGAATTGTACACAACTATATATATATATATATATATACTGTATATTAAGAATTGAATGTCGCTATTATTTCCTTATTAAAGACAAAAGCATAGTTAATTCACGTCTATTTGGTGTGACTGTGTTCTTCTTGTTTTTGTCACCTTAAAGACCCCTGCATACATTCTTGTAAGTTAGGCTCCAGTTCTCCCACTCAGCCTACCGATATAATCTTTTAATCTCCCCAGAAATCTGTCTCTTTCTTAGCAGTGTCAAACCTTACTGTAAAAAATGACGGCAGAATTATGCATTACTTGTTAAGATAGAGTTGTTTCAGTGTATCAGGGTTAAATCTCTCACTGAGGATGTTAAGTTTGAAAATAATTCTGCACAAGCTGTATATGTTACTGTGAAACAATAGTGCAAAAGCATCTGATTATTAATATGGCATGAAATCAGCCTAAATGCTAAGTGAAGTGTATTCATAATCTTCCAGTGCCAGCAGTGGCGTCACGCTCACGAACCGTGCACGGTTATGCCCTTGGGCCATTTGATTAAATTCAGCGTGTATAACATGTCGTGGTTCGAGGGCTTATGTTGCGGTTCAGCACACTCAGACTCTGACAACTGGTTCTGTGCGCTCAGATGTGCGTTGCGTGTCGTCAAGGACGCGCGCACAGGCTCCCAACCTTCAGGCTCCTTGTGATAAGACATCAGTAAAATATATAAATTGGCTAAAAGGCAACAAGCAGTCATAATTCACGCTCTCACTTTGAGGCGATTTTACCGACCATATCCTTATTTCTTATCATCTTCAGTAGAAAATACCTCCTTTGAGATTGAGATAGTGGATCGTTTTTCAATTCTTTGGGGGGGGTGGTCTATTGAAGTTAAAAATGCACATAACTGATTAAAACAACATTTTTCGGCAGTTTCCACTTTTAAATCTGGTGCCCAAAGGGAAGTTATGAAGAGTGGGAGAGCGGCAGCGGAATTCCCCCTGTGGTTATGGAGCAGGATTAAGGCCACTGGGTCATTATGCCACCGAAAAATGTCCTCTTCTAGCACAGCAGGCAACAAACGCACAAGATTATGAACAGGGTCATCCAACAATGCCGCATCTATCACACAATGTGCATACTACAAACTTGTACAAATAATATCTACTTAGGAACTGTTTTAAATGTGTGCACAGTTTGCACAAACTGTAGGGCTATGTTGTAGTGCTCAAAATAGTGGTCTCTGCTCTACTACTATATAAATTATGCCCTAACTAACAAACACCACACCTCCAATAGAAGTGAAAATACCCCACTTTCCCAAAATAATAAAATAAATATGACATGCGAAGATACCCCCATATTTTACAATATACTTATCGCCTCAGCAGAGCTACCAACATTATCAAAGACAGCTCCCACCCTGGCTTTGACCGGTTTGACCCACTGCCCTCAGGAAGGCGCTACAGGGTCATCATGTCTAAGACAAACAGACTCAAGAACAGTTTTTTCCCTAAAGCCATAACCACAGTGAACTCTCATAGGCACCGATTTTATAGTTTAGCACCTCTCTGTGTGCAATTTTTACTTTCCACCCCACAGTCTGAATGCTGCTGTATATACATGCACAAACCCCGTTTTCATGAGTTGGGAAATTGTGTTAGATGTAAATATAAACGGAATACAATAATTTGCAAATCCTTTTCAACCCATATTCAGTTGAATGCACTACAAAGACAAGATATTTGATGTTCAAACTCATAAACTTTTTTTGCAAATAATTAACTTGGCTGCCACACGTGTCAAAGTAGTTGGGAAAGGGCATGTTCACCACTGTGTTACATCACCTTTTCTTTTAACAACACTCAATAAACGTTTGGTAACTGAGGAAACTAATTGTTGAACCTTTGAAAGTTAAATTCTTTCTCATTCTTGTTTTATGTAGAGCTTTAGTCGTTCAACAGTCCGGGATCTGTGCTGTCGTATTTTACGCTTCATAATGCGCCACATATTTTTGATGGGAGACAGGTCTGGACAGCAGGCGGGCCAGGAAAGTACCCGCACTCTTTTACTACCAAACCGCGCTGTTGTAACACGTGGCTTGGCATTGTCTTGCACTTACAGATGTAGCAACCAACTGTAGTTACTGACAGTGGTTTTATTAAAGTTCCTGAGCCCATGTGGTGATATCCTTTACACACTGATGTCTCTTTTTGATGCAGTACCGCCTGAGGGTTCAAAGGTCCGTAAGATCATCGCTTACGTGCAGTGATTTCTCCAGATTCTCTGAAACTTTTCATGATTTTACGGACCGTAGATGGTAAAATCCCTAAATTCCTTGCAATAGCTCGTTGAGAAATGTTGTTCTAAAACTGTTCTACAAATTACTTACAAATTGGTGACCCTCGCCCCATCCTTGTTTGTGAATTACTTAGCATTTCATGGAAGCTGCTTTTATACCCAATCATGGCACCCACCTGTTCCCAATTAACCCTCACACCTGTGGGATGTTCCAAATAAGTGTTTGATGAGCATTCCTCAACTTTATCAGTATTTATTGCCACCTTTCCCAACTTCTTTGTCACGGGTTGCTGGCATCAAATTCTAAAGTTAATGATTATTTGCACAAAAAAAAAATGTTTATCAGTTTGAACATCAAATATGTTGTCTTTGTATCAAATTCAACTTAATATGGGTTGAAAATGATTTGCCAACGGGGTTTGTATGTAGTATAAGATTTAATATTTAAACAACACATTCAGAACATTCGTTCTCAGGACTAGACTGTGCACCTTACCTCCTTTTGTACTATTTTTCTTTTTTTCCTTCCTATGTTTTGCATATTTGTAGTCTGTTGCACTAATGTTGGAGTTGCTTTTAATCACATTGTACAAGTGTATAGTGAAAATAAAATACATTATATTCTATTAACAAACACACTGTGTTTACAGTAGGGGCGGCATGGCGTAGTGGGTAGAGCGGCCTTGCCAGAAACTTGAGGGTTGCAGGTTCGCTTCCCACCTATTGACATCCAAATAGCTGCCGTTGTGTCCTTGGGTAGGACACGTCACCCTTTCCCCCGGTGCCGCTCACACTGGTGAATGAATGATGAATGAATGATTGGTGGTGGTCGGAGGGGCCACCGAGGAGCTTTTTAACTACCTTAGCAACCTCAGCCCCAGAAATAGGAGAGCCCACCACAGATTCCCCAGCCACCTCTTCCTCATAGGAAGACGTGTTGTTGGGATTGAGGAGATCTTCGAAGTATTCCATCCACCGATCCACAACATCCGCAGTCGTGGTCAGCAGAGCACCTTCCACACCATACACGGTGTTGACAGTGCACTGCTTCCACTTCCTGAGGCGGCGGACGGTGGTCCAGAATCGCTTCGAAGCCGTCCAGAACTCGTTTTCCATGGCTTCCCCGAACTCCTCCAATGTCCGAGTTTTTGCCTCCGCGACCGCTGAAGCTGCACACCGCTTGGCCTGTCGGTACCTGTCCACTGCCTATGGAGTCCTATGAGCCAAAAGAACCCGATAGGACTCCTTCTCCAGCTTGACGGCATCCCTTACCGCTGGTGTCCACCAACGGGTGCTAAGATTACCGCCACGACAGGCACCAACTACCTTGCGGCCACAGCTCCAGACAGCCGCTTCGACAATAGAGGTGCGGAACATGGTCCCCTCGGACTCAATGTCCAGCGCCTCCCTCGTGACATGTTCAAAGTTCTTCCGGAGGTGGGAATTGAAACTCTTTCTGACAGGAGACTCTGCCAGACGTTCCCAGCAGACCCTCAAAATGCGTTTGGGCCTGCCAGGTCTGTCTGGCATCCTCCCCCACCATCGCAGCCAACTCACCACCAGGTGGTGATCAGTAGAAAGCTCCGCCCCTCTCTTCACCCGAGTGTCCAAAACATGAGGCCGCAAATCCGATGACACAACTACAAAGTCGATCATGGAACTGCGGCCTAGGGTGTTATGGTGCCAAGTGCACATATGGACACCCTTATGTTTGAACATGGTGTTTGTTATGGACAATCTGTGACGAGCACAGAAGTCCAATAACAAAACACCACTCGGGTTCAGATCCGGGCGGCCATTCTTCCCAATCACGCCTCTCCAAGTTTCACTGTCGTTGCCAACATGAGCGTTGAAGTCCCCCAGTAGGACAAGGGAATGACCCGGGGGAGCACTTTCCAGTACTCCTTCAAGTGTATCCAAAAAGGGTGGGTACTCTGAACTGCTGTTTGGTGCGTAAGCACAAACAACAGTCAGGACCCGTCCCCCCACTCCAAGGCGGAGGGAGGCTACCCTCTCGTCCACTGGGTTAAACTCCAACGTGCAGGCTTTGAGCCAGTGGACAACTCACTGCGTGCAACGCCAGTGTGGAAGAGAGTCCAGTCCCTCTCGAGAGAACTGGTTCCAGAGCCCTTGCTGTGCGTCGAGGTGAGTCCGACTATATCCAGCCGGAACTTCTCTACATTGCGCACTAGCTCAGGCTCCTTCCCCCCCAGTGAGGTGACATTCCATGTCCCAAGAACTAGCTTATGTAGCCGGGGATCAGACCGCCAAGTTCCCTGCCTTCGGCTGCCGCCCAGCTCACAATGCACCCGACCTCTATGGCCCCTCCTATGAGTGGTGAGCCCATTGGAGGGATGACCCACGTTACCTCATCGGGCTATGCCCGGCCGGGCCCCATGGGGCCAGCCCCGGCCACCAGGCCCTCGCCATCGTGCCCCAACTCCGGGTGTTTTAAAACACTCTTTTCTTTTTGTAATAAAGTGTAATATTGCTAGATGATCAGCCTTTTAACGGTCTATCAATATCAACACTTATGTATTTGAAATTATTTCATCAATCACAGATGATTTTATTAAGGGATAATTATTATTGCAGCCTGTCTGTGTGGCAGGAATATAAATTATTTCAGGGAAACAAAACTTGAAGGAGCTATTTATTTATTAAAATGTTTATTTAACTTTATAAGAGATGCGACTAGGCAGCACGGTGGAAGAGGGGTTAGTGCATCTGCCTCACAATACGAAGGTCCTGAGTAGTCCTGGGTTCAATCCCGGGCTCGGGATCTTTCTGTGTGGAGTTTGGATGTCCTCCCCGTGAATGCGTGGGTTCCCTCTGGGTACTCCGGCTTCCTCCCACCTCCAAAGACATGCACCTGGGAATAGGTTGATTGGCAACACTAAATTGGCCCTAGTGTGTAAATGTGAGTGTGAATGTTGTCCAGGGTGTACACCGCTCTCCGCCCGATTGTAGCTGAGATAGGCACCAGTGCCCCCCGTGACCCCAAAAGGGACAAGCGGTAGAAAATGGATGGATGGATGGAAGAGATGCTACTGTGCCAAGAAACTCCCTGCCAGTTTTGTTTGCTTATATTTACTTGTTTTTTTAATAAACATGCAACAGGCATTAACACAAGTTACGTGTTGGAGTTTGTTATAGTAATATCCAAAAATTTGAAGCCAATACGTTACTTTTACTCTAAAAAAATATCAACTGCAAATATCTATCGGTTATCGGCCTCATTAAGTACTAATAGTCAGTATATGTATCGGCCATGAAAAAATGTTATCAGTCGATCTCAAATAGAAATCATAATACAATTCATGATATTGTGCACTATAGTATACTCGAGGGTACAGCTTATTATTTCAATAAATTAATCTAAATAAATAAAGTATATTATATATACGAAAAGACAAACAATATATCATAATATATAATAATATATACACAAATACGCAGGTGAAACTCAATGAATTAGAATATCATGTAAACGTTTGTTTCTTCCTGGAATGTGAAACTAATACATAACACAGGCTCACATGCAACTCAAGATTTTTCAAGCCTTCTTTAAATATAATTTTGATGAGTATAGTTTATGAAAACCTTTGAGAATCTAGGAAAATTTGGTGTTTTCAAAAACTGTAACTTTTGATCATCAAAATTATAAGAAATAAAGGCTAGACATATTTCACTTTGTATGTTATGACTTTATATCACATATTAATTTCACATTTGAAGTTGAATTGCTGACGTGAATGAAATTTTGACAATATTCTATCCCGTTTTTTTTTTTTATTCCTGTTCGTTTTACGTTGGGTCAAGGGGGAGGAGTCGCAGCCGCGCTTTAGTGTGTACCTCTTGCTTCACTGTAAAAAAAAAAATTCTGTAAAAAACGGTAATCTACTGGCAGCTACGGCTGCCAAACAAAAACCATAAAATTAAAGTAAAACATTGTAAACCAAATAATGATCGAAAACACTATATTTACAGAAATATTGTAATTTTACAGATTTTCACTAAATTATTAAGAGTAACCACCTTTAATAAAGTGACGATGCAAACGGTTCTGCAGAAAAATACCTTTATTCTACAGAGTTTTTCCAAATTATTACGATCAACCACCTTTAATGAAGTGACAATGCTGGCAGTTCCACAGAAAAATACCATTATTTTACAGAGTTTTTCTGAATTGTTAGGATCAGGGGTCTCACAGTCACTTTATCGGAGGGCCCCTGGATGCAGGAACTTGGTACAAAATGGGTTCACCTTCTATGAATGGCTATCCCGCCCTAACAACATACTTACTGATCTTACCGATTTTACCGCGAGACTTTCGGTGACCATCTCGTAGGATTAACCCGATGTTTACCCGGGTAAATGTATCACGGGCGTACCGTGACTGCGCTTCGTCGCCCTCTGCGATCGGCCATTCGCCGAACCATCAGCGTGCCGACTTGAACACGTGATGTGTATGGCTTTAGCAGACATATGACAATGACTGCAAGACATACTTGGTCAACAGCCATACAGGTCACACTGACGGTGGCCGTACAAACAACTTTAACACTGTTACAAATATGCGCCACACTGTGAACCTACATCAAACAAGAATGATAAACACATTTCAGGAGAACATCTTCACTGTAACACAACATAAAAATACCCAGAATCCCATGCAGCGCTGACTCTTCTGGGCTACACCCCGCTACAACCCAACCCCGCCCCCCCTCGTGCGTCGGTTGAGGTGGGCGGGGTTTGGTGGTGGGGGTGTATATTGTAACACATGGGATTCTGGGTATGTTTTCTGTTGTTTTTATGTTGTGTTACGGTGAAGATGTTCTCCGGAAATGTGTTTGTCATTCTTGCTTGGTGTGGCTACACAGTATGGCGCATATTTGTAACAGTTTTAAAGTTGTTTGTACGGCCACCGTCAGTGTGACCTGTGTGGCTGTTGGCTGTGATCAATTATGTCTTGCAGTCACCACTGATGTCATATTACAGAGAAAAATGTTAAATTGTTAGTATGAACATACTATACCTTTATATAAGAGGCTACATATGTGTTTCGACTTGAATGTAAAAATACACATAAATATTACAAAAATAAGATTTACCATAAGATTACATATAAAACTGTTAGATTGTTAGTATGGACATAGACTTTTATTTAACAAGTTACATATTTAATGAAATTTATTTACTGTAATTTTACATAAATTTGAAAGTAATTTGAGAAAACAGAAACTGATATGTATAATTAATTTGGTATTTTTCTGTAAAAAAATAGAAACATACATAGTTTCTCATTACTGGAATATTACTTAAAATAACAGGTGGTTTGTTTATTTACAGATAATGTCTTCAATTCTACAGTTTTATAACATATTTAAAAAAAAATTGAAAAATTACAGTAGAAATTTTGAGTAAATTAACCATAAAAATTGAATATGCATACAAATTGTATGCATATATATGTATATGTACATACGTGTGTATATATATATATATATATGCATACAAAATGTTTGCATATATATGTATATACTTACAATCTGTATATATATATACATACATATTCATATGTATGTATATATATATATACATATATTCATATGGATGTATATATATACATGTATATATGTATATATGAATATATATATATATATCTATATATATATACATGTGTGTATATATATATATATATATATATATATATATATATATATATATATATATATATATATATATATATATATCTGTATACAGTATATATAGCAGTGATTAAGCATTGAGATGGACGAAAAAAATATTTTCAAAGACTCAAATAAATGATTCGTAAAATAAATAAATAAAAATTAAACATGTAAATTTGTGATAATGATGAAACGATTCGGATTCGGAAAAAAGGGAAACGCGATTCGTATATGAATCGATTTTTCCAGCACCCTTAATGTGAATGTTATTGCGGTGCATCCGAGGTTGTAGGACTGATGTTACTTTGTTTTCCAGAACAAAAGATAAAAATAGTAAATGTATACAACTGTACACCCGCATTTACACATGTGGTAGCTCCAAATTTGCAAATGAAGTAATGTCAGATTAACAGTTTAGCAGGCTTTGCAAGAGGTCCTCCTGACATAATCCTGCTTTCGAAATGGAGTAAGTAAATTACTCTGATACACAGGTTCAAATTCGCCTTGATTGCTAAAACTACAGTATATCCCTCAAACCCATTTAACCTTAATTTCACCACACATGAGCCTATTTCCCCTGCTGGCCTGTCAATCTGCTTCAAGACAATTTAAACATGTTCATGAGCCAAACACAACGTTGAGAGCTCTCGCCCTCTCCTACTCTCTCTTTCTCTGGCAGTGTTGGATTATAGCACAGTGCGCTCCTCTAGACTGCAAGCTAACATTTCAGATATTCCCCTTGTATGTTTAGAACAGATCAGGCCTGGGCTCCCCACCCACTCAAAGCAGGAGGTCACTCTGCTGCACAGACACACAGGAAAACGCTGAGTGGGTTTCTCCTTTAAAAACACCCAAGAGGACTCTGAGACGTAGAAAAACATAATTGAGCAAAAGTCTTTGGACACCATTAGTTGTTTTAGCAATGCTATAATGACCATCAATTAACTATGTAATTAATTAATTGTGTCTTGAATCAATAAGTCAAAATAGAGTGCACTAACTGGCTCTAACCAGCAGAGGAGCTATTGATCAAGTGTAAACTATTTTGCTTTCAAAAGAAGGTCAACTAGGCATCAGCTCTTAGTGGGGTTGCGCGAGATATATATATATATATATATATATATATATATATATATATATATATATATATATATATATATATATATATATATATATATATATATATATATATATATATATATATATATATATATATATATATATATATATATATATATATATATATATACATACATATATATAAATATATATATATATATACACATATATATATATTCATATATATATATATATATACACATATATATATATATACATATATATATATATATATATATATATATATATATATATACATATATACATATATATATATATATACATATATATATATATATATATATATATATATATATATTAGGGGTGTAACGGTACACAAAAATTTCGGTTCGGTACGTACCTCGGTTCAGAGGTCACGGATCGGTTCGTTTCCGGTACAGTAAGAAAAAAACAAAATATACATTTTTTGATTATTTATTCAACAAATTTGCTAAATCTTCCACCAAAAATATTTTTCTTAGTGGAATATTTGAAGTAAAGTAATCGGAAACTTGGATCGGTCAATAATTCATAATAACATTGATTTTGATTCAATATTATGTTTTGAGCAATGAAAGAAAAAAAACAGCTTTGTTTTATTGGTCAACGTTGCAACTTTTTCTAAATTACATTTAACCTTTAAGCATTTTTATTTCACTTTTGTTTATGTTTTTGTTTATTTTAATAGTATTTTTAGAATGTGCAGTGGGCCTTTAAAACACTAGCTGTGTGCCGCAAATGGCCTCCGGGGCACACTTTTGACACCCCTGGTATAGATAATAAAAAATTTAATCTGATTAATCAATGGATAAAAAGCAGAGCCTGGCGACGCATGCGCATTTATCATAAGTCTCTCGCTCTCTCTGTCTCTGCCCCTCCCTCACGAATGTTAACGCTGCGTGCACCACTTTTTTTTTTTTTTAACCCCTTCTTAACCCTGAACGTACATTGAAAATACACGCAACCATAACTTAAAATGCCGGACATTCGAGGCATTTAAGAAACGGCACCTGGACAGCTCCGCCAAGAGGACATATCCCGTGAAAAGAGGAGGTATGGTCAGTCTATCGTAGCCCAGTTGTTGCTAGCATGCCGTGTGTTGTTGTTTTTTTGATTGATTGAGACTGTTATTAGTAGATTGCACAGTACAGTACATATTCCGTACAATTGACCACTAAATGGTAACACCGGAATAAGTTGTTCAACTTGTTTAAGTCGGGGTCCACGTAAATTAATTCATGGTGCCTCGGTGTGCATTGTTTACACAACGTGCAGTGCGCTACTTAATATGTCCACGTCGTTCGGTTCACCTCTGAACCGAACCGAAACCCCTGTACCGAAACGGTTCAATACAAATACACGTACCGTTACCCCCTAATTGTATATATATATATATATATATATATATATATATATATATATATATATATATATATATATGTACAGTACGTATGTATTTATATGTATGTATATATATATATATATATATATATATATATATATATATATATATATATATATATATATATATATATATATATATATATATATATAAAAAGAGGGGAGGGGGCAGCCGATGATTTTTTGTGCAGACTTTATGACCCTCTGAATCGCCTGTTTGTCTGCTTCAGTGCAGCTGGCGTACCACACTGTTATATAGTACGTCAGCATGCTCTTGACAGCCGATCGATAGAAGGTCACCATCAGCTGCCTCTCCAGTCTGTTCTTCCTCAGCACCCTCAGGAAGTGGAGTCTCCGCTGGGCCCTCCGGATGACCGCAGTGGTATTTTGGGTCCAGGACAGGTCAGCAGATATGAGGGTGCCGAGGAACTTGAAGGAGCTGACTCTCTCCACCTCCTCACCGTTGATGTAGAGGGGGGAGGGGTCTGCAGGGTTTTTCCTGAAGTCAAAGATGAGTTCCTTGGTTTTTGTGGTGTTCAGTGCCAGATTATTCACTGAACACCACGCTGATAGTTTCAGGACCTCATCTCTGTATGCAGACTCATCCCCCCTGTAATGGGACCCACCACCGTTGTGTCATTGGTGAATTTGATTATGGTGTTCTCCGGATGGGCTGGACTACAGTCAAACCCCCTCTCGATCAACATATTTTACAGGCCTTAATTTGCCCAGGTCTGCCATAGGAGGATATGCTAACTGCGAGCTACACTTTCAAATATAAACAAAGGTGGGTGGATTGATACTAATATCAGCAGTAACAACTGCATAGTATCAGTATAGGTCGATATTACAGTGTTTTAGATCAATATTAGATTAGGTATTTTTATTATCAAACATTTTTTTGTAATTTTCGGAGGATAGGAGGACTATACAGGCAAAAATCAAGAAATTTAAATCAGAGCCAATCCTTGGAAATAATTAAAATATTTAATTTATATTGTGACATCACTATCTTGTGTTTTCCTGATTTTTAATGTAATAAAGCAATTTAACCATTCAATGATATTAAAAATTGGAAGTATCAGTATCAGCACTAGTATGACCAATACTCCTCCTTAACAACTTGATATTAAATCGATACTCAAAGTCGCCCAAAACTAATGTAAAGCATACAAACAACAGAAAAATAATTGGTAATTACATTTTAACAGACGTGTACATAGAACATGTTAAAACAGAGAGTGACCAGATATTAACAGTATGTTAACAAACAGATTAATAATAGTTTTGAGAAACTAAATGACATCCAGAATGAGGCAATATGTTAACTCAGCAACTTAAGTAGGAGCCTTCAAAACCTGTTTTGAAATGGTTTTATTATCATTTAAAAACCAAATAATACATTGTGATATATATCAATATAACAGGAGGCTGCAATACCTATATCGCCCAAATCCTAGCTGTAAGCTACATCCACACAGACCACTACTTTATCCCAACTCATCCAATTGGTGTCCAGAACATACAAACATCGCATTAAAAAAATAACTGCTTCATTTTATTTTTTTTATAGTCAAAAAAGTAAATGTCCATTACTAGTTAAAAGTCTACTTCCTGGTTCTATTTCTGAAGAAACTATTTGGGTAGCTGCAACATATTTCACAGACATAACTCCTCTGAGCCCCTTCAACCGTTGTCGCTAGGCAACCAGAGGCAAACATGGAGCCAAGACAAATGACCAGCAGTGTGAGTCAAAGTTCCAACACAAAAAATAGTTGAACATCTCAAAAACAGCATTAATGAAGACAAGTTGTGGATGTTTTCATCTCAACAAATGCCAACTGCACAACAACAGACACAGGTCAGATCCAATAGAGTCATCTCGGGAATTCTGTGACACTGTCGTGACAAGGTGCGCCACGCTGCTGTGAAGGATGAAGCATCAATTTCACAGGCAGCAGTGCAGAGAGAAGCTCATCAATCCATTTATTTTGGCACATCTCTTTCTTCCTGAGGGAAATTAAGTGACATTTACAACCAGTACACACCTCTTTTGACCCCATCTACTTGTGGATGTCACGTGTTTGAATGGCTCTGGCGTGTCTGCTATGCACAAAAGGGCACAAAAGCTGAGCAATACATATCAACACACGTAATGAAGAGTTGCTCTTAAACACCATGTGGCACTGAAAGGTTGCAAACTTCAAAAAGACTCCGCAAATAATTGTGTAAGATCCCACACATAAGGGGGCTGAAAGCTAAATTGTTAACACACACACAATGAGAAGCCACATCTGAGGGTGTTGAGACACAGACAAAGATGGAAGATCTTTTCTTCATTTCGGCTTAAGATAAACAAAAGCTCACCCTCTACACTTTTGTGACTCCCATAAACAAAACATAGCACTTTAATTTAACACCATAGTTGATTATGTTTACTATAGTGTATACATATACAGTATATATATACAGTATATACAAACCCCGTTTCCATATGAGTTGGGAAATTGTGTTAGATGTAAATATAAACGGAATACAATGATTTGCAAATCATTTTCAACCCATATTTAATTGAATGCACTACAAAGACAATATATTTAATGTTCAAACTCATGAAATTTTTTTTTTTTTGCAAATAATAATCAACTTAGAATTTCATGGCTGAAACACGTGCCAAAGTAGTTGGGAAAGGGCATGTTCACCACTGTGTTACATCACATTTTCTTTTAACAACACTCAATAAACGTTTGTGTAGTGAGGAAACTAATTGTTGAAGCTTTGAAAGTGGAATTCTTTCCCATTCTTGTTTTATGTAGCGCTTAAGTCGTTCAACAGTCCGGGGTCTCCGCTGTCGTATTTTATGCTTCATAATGCGCCACACATTTTCGATGGGAGACAGGTCTGGACTGCAGGCGGGCCAGGAAAGTACCCGCACTCATTTTTTCGAAGCCACGCTGTTGTAACACGTGCTAAATATGGCTTGGCATTGTCTTGCTGAAATAGGCAGGGGTGTCCATGAAAAAGATGGCGCTTAGCTGGCAGCATATGTTGTTCCAAAACCTGTTTGTACCTTTCAGCATTAATGATGCCTTCACAGATGTGTAAGTTACCCGTGCCTTGGGCACTAATGCACCCCAATACCATCACAGATGCTGGCTTTTGAACTTTGCGTCAATAGCAGTCTGGAGGGTTTGCTTCCCCTTTGGCCTGGATGACACAATGTCGAATATTTTCAAAAACAATTTGAAATGTGGACTTGTCAGACCACAGAACACTTTTCACATTTGCATTAGTCCCTCTTAAATGATCTCAGGCCTAGAGAAGCCGGTGGTGTTTCTGGATTTTGTTGATTAATGGCTTTCGCTTTGCATAGTAGCGCTTTGACTTGCACTTACAGATGTAGCGACGAACTGTAGAATAGAATAGAATAGAATAGAAAGTACTTTATTGATCCCTGGGGGAAATTCAGCACCATTATTTAGTGACAGTGGTTTTCTGAAGTGTTCCTGAGCCCACGTGGTGATATCCTTTAGAGATTGATGTCGGTTTTTGATACAGGGCCGTCTGAGGGATCGAAGGTCACGGTCATTCAATGTTGGTTTCCGGCCATGCCGCTTACGTAGAGTGATTTCTCTAGATTCTCTGAACCTTTTGATGATATCATGGACCGTAGATGTTGAAATCCCTAAATTTCTTACAATTGCACTTTTAGAAACGTTGTTCTTAAACTGTTTGACTATTTGCTCACGCAGTTGTGGACAAAGGGGTGTACCGCGCCCCATCCTTTCTTGTGAAAGACTGAGCATTTTTTCGGGAAGCTGTTTTTATACCTAATCATGGCACCAACCTGTTCCCAATTAGCCTCCACACCTGTGGGATGTTTCTAATAAGTGTTTGATGAGTGTTCCTCAACTTTATCAGTATTTATTGCCACCTTTCCCAACTTATTTGTCACGTGTGGCTGGCATCAAATTGTAGAGTTAATGATTATTTGCAAAAATAAAAAATGTTTATCAGTGTGAACATCAAATATGTTGTCTTTGTAGCATATTAAACTGAATATGGGTTGAAAATGATTTGCAAATCATTGTATTCCGTTTATATTTACATCTAACACAATTTCTCAACTCATATGGAAACAGGGTTTGTATATATACATAGATATGTATATATATATATATATATATATATATATATATATATAAATATATATATATATATATATATATATATATATAAATATATATATATATATATATATATATATATATATATATATATATATATATATATATATATACACACACAGTACATGCAGAACATCTCTTCCTATATGGAAATGTTAACGCACAGGCGTTTGAATATTGGAAAGACAAAGGAAACATTACTGCAGGCAGTTGACACCAGACAAGACAGCATTGTCATGTTGCTTGTTTTAGAAATCAGTTGTGATATGTAGTTTGAAATAACAACACTATGCTAATTTGTGCTTTATGCTTAATAAAAGCAGAGAAGTGTCATAGCTATAAAACACCATTGAATTATTGGATGTTATTAATACAGAAAAATGGCTTTAAAACATGTAAACAAGGAGCAAAAATGGCATTAGAATGGCAAATCTTGCCTAAACATTTTGTTTTTGTAAATTTAGCATTGAACTGTTTAAAGTTGGTTAGCCATTAAGTGTTAAATACAAGCTTGTGAAAAACAGCTTAAAAATCTGTATTTATATACGTCCATCTATTTGACATTTTTGTTTTTAAAACATGAAATAACTATTACTAATATTATTACTATTGTTATTATTGGTACTGTTGCTTGTATTAATTTAAAATGTTCCTTGTATTTAATAAGTATTTTATTTGTATGTCTTCTCAACTGCTTTGTAAATTTTTATCCAAAGTATTGTCAAGCAAAATTTGGTTGGAGTTGGGGTTGATCTATTTTCTTTCAATAGATTGATTTATAAACCAAATAATGTATTATAAAATTTTGTGTGGAATCAAAGATCGATTCCAAATCAAATTATTACTCCAAGACTGGTAACCAGTCTAAAACATTTTAAAAGTAGCAGGCAGACAAAGTGTTGAAGAGTGGTTGGTAGAATACTGTTTAATGGTAACTAGCTTAGTTCCTCCGGGTACTCCAGCTTCCTCCCACTTCCAAAGACATGCACCTGGGGATAGGTTGATTGGCAACAGTAAATTGGCCCTAGTGTGTGAATGTGAGTGTGAATGTTGTCTGTCTATCTGTGTTGGCCCTGCGATGAGGCGGCGAATTGTCCAGGGTGTACCCTGCCTTCCACCCGATTGTAGCTGAGATAGGCACCAGCGCCCCCCGCGACCCCAAAGAGAATAAGCGGTAGGAAATGGATGGATGGATGGGTAACTAGCTTAAAAGTGTTTAACTGTAGCTACATTAAAACTATTTCCAAGTTGTCAACGGAAAACTTTTTAAAGCCAATAAGCCTAAAATCTTTTTTTAAAATAGTTAATTCAAATCTCAAAGGTAGCTTTTCCAAATCTGTTTAAAATAACAGCTAGTTGATCATGTTTTAACAGTAGTGTGTTTAAATTTGTTTAAAACAGCTTTTGAAAATTGTTTCAAAGGTTAGTCAAAAACCGTTTAAAAGTAGTTAAAGTAGTAGGGTAGTACCTCAACTTACGAGCTCAATCGTTTTTTTTTTTTTGAATGATTGAAACTTGTATTAGTAGATTGCACAGTTCATTACATATTCCGTACAATTGACCACTAAATGGTAACACCCGAATAAGTTTTTCAACTTGTTTAAGTCGGGGTCCACCTTAATCAATTCATGGTCCTAAAACCAAGCTCGTAAATCAAGACAGTCTCCCCTTTAAATAAATGTAGATCTTGTAAAACAGCCCAATTTTAAAATGTAACATGCCTTTAAAAAACAACAACTTTTAAATTAGAAAGTGTTTGAAAAACAAAATATAGAAAGGTACTACAAACAGCTACAATTCTTTTTAAGAAGACATGTGATAATAATGTACAACATTTACCTCTTCCAGCAGACTTAAATATTTACAACACACATGTGTTCTTGTCTGACATAAGGATTGTGGATGATGGGCAGAACTAAAAAAAAAGTGCAGTTTTCCTTTAAAGAGGCAAATGTCGAAAAGAAACGCGAACAGTCCGAGACCAGCATATGACATGAATAAAAACCAAAAAATGTATACAAGAGTGACAAACTTGGCATTGTTTGAAGTTAACAACTATTTGCTTTGTTGCTTAAATTTCCTACTAAGCAGGCAAAAAAATGCAAAAATGAAGGTGGATGATTATAAATATTGTCTAATCTTTGATGTTCAGCATCTAATGGTTGCATTTGCTGGGCAAACTGAGACATGACAGATTATAATACGCCCCCACTCCAATCCAGGGTTTGAGGGGTAATTTCTTGTCATGAAGTCGCCTGAGGGATTCCTCTGCCTCTCCACCCCCTGGTATACTCATGTGTCTGAACCCCCTGCAACAAAACCACCATTCCCATGTCAAATATTCTCGCTAATGTACAGCTGAAAGATGAGATTTGGAACTGAAGGAAATCCAACCTGCCGCCCTGAGGTCGCACACATGGGAAAGGAAAGACGGCGGGATCACGAGTGTTGCAAGGCAGCAAACTAAATCCCTCGTATTCATGCAAATTCTTTATGCCACTAACATGTTTTGGTCATACTGTGTAGTCTGTGGAAAAAGTCATTCTTACTATTTTCACTCAAAAAAGCATCTGCGCACGTATTTTCTGCGTCATGTTCCTGCGGGAGAAAAAAGTTCCCATGACTGTTGTGTCCCCTCCACCCCCAGCCATATTTAATACCTACTAAATCGGACCCTTAAGCAGCAACAGGTGTATAAGGCAGTGGGTGCAGAAGAATAAAAATACTTTTCCTGCAGCAGCAGAGAAGCACAAAATAATATGTTTTCATAAAACCGCCACAGTCTAAACACAAGAAGCCAAAACACCAGCAGCAAGAGCACTGAGATTTTAAGTCATCACACAAACACAATAGAATATCCTCCTAAGAACCAGCTTCCCCTGCAGAGGACTTTTATTTTTGCTCTATTTCTATAAGGGTTGTACGCTATACCGGCACTGATAAAGTACCACGGTTTTAATAAAAAGGTACTAGACTGCCTTCAAGTGTTATTGTTCTTAATTTTTACATTCAACATTGTGTTTTCGGTTATGTGTGTTATATTTTTGTAAAAGTGCTTAAAAATTTTCTTTAAAAGAAACATCGCTTGTCCATTTATTAAAGGTTTTATGTTAATTCTAACAACAAAACATTGTTGTGAATAGCTGCTAGCACAAGCTGGCTGGCTCCCCATTTTATTTAAAGTGGAACTGCACTTTTTTAAAACTTTGCATATCATTCACAATCCTTATGTAAAACCAGAACACGTATGTTTTTATTTTTTATGCATTCCAACTCGTAAATTATTGCAATCAAAAGTCCACTTACAAGGGTAGTCACTATATTCTGCCTATAAAGCGCTCTAAAAAAAACCACCCAAACACCTCCATTAAGGTTTTATATATCGGATGTAAGTATATATGTGATGTAGTTACAGGGACAATTATAATACTTATGTATTTTGATCATTTCAAGCATTAGGCAGCGCATTAATTTCAAAAACGCATCACAATGTTCACTTTTTCCTTCGACAAAATGACAGATTTTTACTCACTACAGCCAAAAAACATAATAAAACATCCCTTACTGTACAATTTCTGCTCTCAAGAGGATGCTGACTGTTTGGATGTTCATATATTCCTGTTTAGATGAAGAATGGGGGCGGAACAAAGCGCAGACCAAGCCTTTTTTTGTGCGTAGACCAAGCCTCTTTTCGTGCCATTCTCGCCATTCCTGGGTCTAAATTCAATGCCAAAGTTGACCAACTCATCAGATTATGTGCTCATCCTTCTACCATCAAAGTGAGAGGCATTATTTATGATCTAGAACAGGGATAGGCAAACTACTGTTGCTCTTTTTAATCCTGCCTGCCAAATATTAGAACAAAATTAGGCAAAGATCTGTTTTGAGAATTTCCACAACAAAACTGGTAATAGACTATGATGCTTTGGGGAAAAAAGGGTCAACAAGACTGCTCCCACTGAAAAACAGTGTAAGTGTTAATTCATTCTGTACGATGTTTCTTTGAGGTCCTGATATGATATTGTTGAAAATAGATGTGTTTAGCCCATTATTGCGAAGTCTACTTGACTCTCAACAGATAAGACATGCTTTGAAATGCATCATGTGCTCGCCCGGCCCGTCTGTCAAATTCCAAAAGCCAATGTGGCCCCTGAGTCCAAAAGTTTGCCCACCCCTGATCTATAATAAACTTTCACCAGCTCCAAGACGAGAAAGCAGCTCACCAGCCAATGATGTCAACATAGCAGCACAAGCCATTTAGCTCCCTCTGATCATGGTGCCGCAAAAATAGTTGGCCTGCTTTAGTGCTTGTAATAACAATATCACTAATAGTTTGTTAATTTTCAAGTCAAGAAATGTAAATGGAGTATTGGTGACGCTTTTTCGATGTTTTCAGAGGGATTTTCGGGCAGAATAGGTAAACTCTCATTGACTACATCATAAGCGGATTTTTATTTACGTTTGTTTACAAGTTTAAATGCATTAAAAAAAACTCAGTCGTCTTTTCTCTCATGATTGTGAACCATAGGCAAAGTTTCAGAAAAAGTGCAGTTCGACTTTAAGCTAATGTCAAGTTTAAAGTTATAACTTCCTCTTCATTTAACATGTGTTTGTTTCAACACTTGTATGGCAATAAATCATGTAAAAATGTTACTTAAACATTGCTTTTAGAGTTAATTCTAACTACAAAACATTGCCATGTATATTAGCTACTAGCACTAACCACTAGATAGCTAGCGCCATCTGTTAACTTATGTCAAGTTTTAAGTTGTTGCTTTTTTCCATTTGAGTTTGCCGTAACACGTGTATGTATAAGAGTTAGTAAAAAGCATTTCCTGTAAAGATAATGGTGGTTTTATGCTGGTTAGTTTGTTGGTTAGATAAATAGAGAAAAGTGTTTTGACTGTTACAGTCTTCTTGCATCGTGGCCAGGTGGCACCGCTGAATTGTCATTAAATAGTTGATTATTAAATTAGTTTGATAATTCCATTAACATTGTACAGACTGTGACATGCATTGGATTGGTTTTGTGTTGTGCTCCACAGAGTGCTGTTCTAGCTGTCAATTCCCTGACCTTTGACCTACTGTAATGTTGGTCCCTTTTGTAATCAGTCCCCTTTCACACACATTAGAACATAATGTGATTTGTTTAAATGACTGGAATGCAACTTTTGTGAAAAAAAACAATGCTTAAACTGACTGCTGTGTGCTACTGGAACGAGTCCGCAAGCGAGCTTGTTTGCAAGATCATTTTATTATTTTCTCCTTTTACATAACATTAGAGCTGAAATTCTTTTTACACTTGTGTGACAGTTTATACAGCATATTACACGTTATTAAAAATGTAGTTTTGATAACATTAAAATCCATTCAGGTGCACCAAACGTGATCTCTCTCACTTTGAAATTCCAGGAAGGAAAAGCCTCTTTCTTCATAGACATGAATTACCATTAATTGATAAACGTGGACCCCGACTTAAACAAGCTGAAAAACTTATTCGGGTGTTACCATTTAGTGGTCAATTATACGGAATATGTACTGTACTGTGCAATCTACTAATAAAAGTTTCAATCAATCAATCAATCACACCACTTTGTCAAGGACAGCTTTTAAACTAAAATGTAAAAAGGCTTTACTACACATCTGAAAATAAAGCCAACTACAGCTACAGACGTGACAACTGTAAGTTACAGTGCAAAGTAGTGTTGTCTCGATAGTATACAAGTATGTATGAATAAAGTGGCTTACTGTAAGTGCAGAATAGCGCTTATTGGAGAGACACACTCCTGGAAAAACACATCATTAGCATTAAAGGCCTACTGAAACCCACTTCTACCGACCACGCAGTCTGATAGTTTATATATCAATGATGAAATATTAACATCGCAACACATGCCAATACGGCCTTTTTAGTTTACTAAATTGCAATTTTAAATTTCCCGCGAAGTGTCCTGTTGAAAACGTTGCGGTACGATGACGCGTATGATGACGTGTGCGTTTGACGTCACCGGTTGTAGCGGACATTTTTTTCCAGCCCGATCCAAGCTATAAGTAGTCTGCTTTAATCGCATAATTACACAGTATTCTGGACACCTGTGTTGCTGAATCTTTTGCAATTTGTTCAATTAATAATGGAGACGTCAAAGTAGAAAGATGGAGGTGGGAAGCGGTGTATTGCAGCTGCCTTTAGCAACACAAACACAGCCGGTGTATCCTTATTCAAAATTCCCGAAAGTGAAGCTTTACTATGGAACAGAGCGGTCAAGCGAACATGGTTCCCGACCACATGTCAACCGGCAGGTTTCGGTGAGAAAATTGTGTTAATAAGTCGGCTCATACCGTAGACATGAGCGGAGCTTGCGTCCTCCTGCAGCTGCGGACTATTACCTCCTCCCACCGGAGACACTGGCGGTCACCACACCCTTGGCCACACCCCTCCGACTTTCAGGTACCATATAATCTCACTAAAACACTAGTAACACAATAAGCAGGTAAGGGATTTTCCAGAATTTTCCTAGTAAATGTGTCTAATAACATCTGAATCGCTCTCACTGCCCTCGCCTTTTTTTTTTTTTACTTTTTTTTTCTTTCTAGTCCTTCACTCTCACTATCCTCATCCACGAATCTTTCATCCTTGCTCAAATTGATGGGGAAATCGTCGCTTTCTGGGTCCGAATCGCTCTAGCTGCTGGTGGCTATGATTGTAAACAATGTGAGGATGTGAGAAGCTCTACAACCAGTGACGTCACGTGCACATTGTCTGCTACTTCCGGTAAAAGCAAAGCTTTTTTATTAGCGACCAAAAGTTGCGAACTTTATCGTCGATGTTCTCTACTAAATCCTTTCATCAAAAATATGGCAATATCGCAAAATGATCAAGTATGACACATAAAATGGACCTGCCATCCCCGTTTAAATAAAAAAATCTCATTTCAGTAGGCCTTTAAAGCTACAGACACATGCGACCATGTGTTCCCAGTAGGACTTAATAAAAGCACTACATGCCAGCATTAAGATAACATTTTGGCCAAACACACTTTCAATTCAACACTATTCAGGCACCTTTGAGATGTATTGGTAAAAAAATGTCATCATATTAGACTTTTTAAACTAGTCTTTAGAGCCGGGGTGTCCACACTCTTTCCAGCGAGGGCTGCATACATAAGAATTAAAGGCTGCTGGAGGAGGGCACTTTGAGACATTTTTTACATTAAAGATATAAGAGTCTATCAATATACTGTATGCTAAACTATCTGAACACATGTTAACTTTGTGCTATCAGTAACAAAAGCTTATTCTACGTAATTCTGCTCTAAATTAAGCATTTTCAAGCATAAAAATGCCTAAATGAAATAAAAATATGAAGACTGAGGTAGTATTGGCCACGAGACGAGACCAAAACAATCAGCCCGTGCTGTTCAGTATTGCTTCCACTGATTGGTCCAGCCTCAGGCAGCATTGCTAACATTAATATGCTAACTTATTTTAGCCAATTTAGCATTCAAACGTCATATAATTTGGTACTTGACACATGCTGTTAGCTTGCTAACATAAACGTGCTAAACTTTTTTTAGCCAAATTTGCCACCTAACACCTAAAGAGTCATATACAGTAACTTGGTACTTGACACATGCGAGCTGTTAGCATGCTAACATTTTTTGTTTTAGCTTATGTTGCATTGATAATTCAGTACTTGACATATGCTGTTAGCATGCTAACATTAACATGCAAACTTTTCTTAGCCAAATTCACAACCTAACAGCTAAAGAGTCATATTACGTGGTACTTGACACAGGCTAGCTGTTAGCATGCTAACTTTTTTAAGCTTATTTTGAATTCATACGCTTTATAGTTATATAATTTGGTATTTGACGCATTGTAAATGTCAACATGCTAGTGTTCAGCTTGCGCATTTCAGCGGCTTGCACATTTCTGCATCCACACGCAATTTCTGCAAAAATTGCACATTACAGTTTTGTTGTGTGTAGTGTTCTAATCTGGGATGTATTTATTTTGTTTTGAGTACGTGTCACAAAAAAGTTTAGGACGGTGACAGTTTGACTCTAAAAGAGACTATTTCCATTTAATTTTCTATTGCCTTCAAAATGTTAGGATGCTTGGCTCACCATTCCTCCATTTTTGAGTTGATGTGTCCAACATGTCACCCTGCACCATTACCTTAAATTAGCCCAGCAGCGGGACCTTGAGACATTTATCAGCTAGGTTCAAACACATCATCAGCATTGGGCGGCATTGCGTAGTGGGTAGAGCGGCCGTGCCAGAAAACTGAGGGTTGCAGGTTCACTTCCCACCTATTGACCTCCAAATCGCTGCCGTTGTGTCCTTGGGCAGGACACTTCACCCTTGCCCCCGGTGCCGCTCACACTGGTGAATGAATGATGAATGAATGATTGGTGGTGGTCGGAGGGGCCGTAGGCGCAAACTGGCAGCCACGCTTCCGTCAGTCTACCCCAGGGCAGCTGGGGCTACAGATGTAGCTTACCACCACCAGGTGTGAATGAATGATGGATTCCCACTTCTCTGTGAGCGCTTTGAGTATCTAACAAGAGAAAAGTGCGATATAAATCTAATCCATCATTATTATTGTTAATATTATTATGATGATACTCCATATTGGAAACATAACATCATGTCAAAGTGCACCCCATTTTCTGCTTGAGGCCCATTTTTTAGTGGCTCTTGACATCTTAAAAGAGGGCCAATCAAATGCCTAGCAAATTAAATGTATGAATTAAATAGATTTTTTTTGGTCCTGCATCTTGTGGACAATTGATTATTAATAAATATATAATTCCACATGACACTAATTTGCTTTGTCGCCAGTAAGACAAGGTAGCTTATCATTTATTGACCTATATTGGATTGGTTTTAGCAATCTTAGTGTAAACAAAATGTAGCAAAATGTCTCATTCTGTACCCCACAAGGTCACGTCTCTGCAATCTGTTCCGACCGGGACTAAAACCTGGCATCTTCGTCAATAGAGAAGAGCATGTTAGCTACCGAGCTAAAACCCTGGACTCTCGAACCAGTACTGCTCTAGTTGTCAGGGAGTGAGGTTTACCAATGGCCCAGCCACACCAGCTTCCATCCAGTATTATCTGGTTTGCATCCCTCGCTGGAACAAGTTTGGACACCTCTGCAGTCACGTTGGCAAAACAAAGACACAACTTTTTCAAAATGAAGACAGTGTCTATAAGGGGTTGTAAAGATAAACGACATAATGGTAAAATTCCCGACAATATTACAGTTTCAATATTTATTATCATAATACCGTTGTTACCACACGTAGAAAAATCACGCTCAATACCTTGCTTAGCATTAGACAAACTTCATTGATCCACAAGGGAAATTGTTCCACACAGTAGCTCAGGTACAAAGGATGGAAAAGGTAGCTATGTTAGCTACCTCTTTTTGTTTATAATGTCTATTTTATGCTGGATCTACTCTCTATTGTATGCTGCAGCTGTTCCATATACTGTAATATTCATCCATCATGGTACATGGTAATTGTGATATATTGTATATATTATATAAAAATATAATATATCAGTATATGTCATATACTGTATATATAATATGTAAATATTACACATATATTTTATATTGCTACTACAGTACATTTTTAGTCTACTTTATACCTGCATTATCCTTTCCAACCTTACACTTTCCATCCTTTGTTAACAGAGCTATTGTGTGGAACAATTGCCCTGGTAGATCATTAAAGTTTGTCTATGTGTATGACTATGTAAGGATGGAAAGGATCATGCAGGTATAAATTAGACTAAAATGTACCATAGTAGCAATATAAAATATAACATTAGATTAAGATTAGTTTATTTCAAAGGGGACAATTTGATTCATAAAACGGAATAGATATGGTAACGATAAAAAAAGGATATAGAAGACATTTCAGAACCTCTTACATATATCAGTAACGTATCATTTCAAACCGGCAAATTCCCTGACAAAATGAATATTGCAAAAGTTGTACCAATTCATAAGAATGGAGACTCACACCAATTCACTAACTACAGACCAGTTTCATTACTTCCACAATTCTCCAAAATCATGGAAAAACTATTCAATAGCCGATTAGATAAATTTATCAACAAAAGTGTGACGCTCGTGGAGAACCAATTTGGATTTAGAGCAAATATCTTAACATCAATAGCATTAATCAAAATAACAGAGGATATTACCAATGCAATAGATGGTAAAGAATGTGCAGCCGCAGTATTCATGGTTCAACAAAAGCATTTGACACAATTACCGTATTTCCTTGAATTGCCGCCGGGGCGCTAATTAATTTAAAACCTCTTCTCACTCCTGCGCTTACCAAAGGCATGCGGTAAAACTAAGCATGCGTTAATTATTTTAAAACCTCTTCTCACTCCGGCACTTACCAAAGGTATGCAGTAAAAATTTGAGTGTGATGTATGCTTGGACCTTAAATCCTACTGAATAGCTCTGAATCTTCTTCTCTTTGTGCGATTTCAAAATACCGGTATTGAAATCAGCCTCCTCCATTTTGAAAATGATGACAGGGGAAGTGTCACTCGTGACGTCACGAGTTTGACCAGGCGGTAATACTAAGCATGCGCTAATTTTCTTGGGAAGCGAGTTTGACCCGGCAGTAATTCAAGGCAGGCGCATACTATATGCCGTGCGGCAATTCAAGGAAATACGGTAATCATGATATTTTAATACAAAAACTAGAACGATATGGCATCAGAGGTTTGGTATTGAACTGGGTAAGAAGCTATTTAACCAACAGGAAGCAATATGTGAAGATGGGTGAAAATATGTTAACACAGTTGGATATATCTTGTGGTGTACCCCAGGGATCAATACTGGGACCAAGATTGTTTAATCTTCATACAAACGACATTTGTAAAGTTACAAAGGACTTGAAGTTAGTTTTATTTGCAGACGACACACCTGCTTTCTGTTCAGGAGAGAACACACAGAAGATAATACAAATAATAACAGAAGAAATGAACAAATTAAAAAAATGGTTTGATAAAAACAGACTATCTTTGAATATCAGTAAAACTAAAATAATGATATTTGGTAGCAGTAGAAAAGAGCATCAGACACGAATACAAATAGACGGAGTAGATATTGAAAGGGTAAAAGAAACCAGATTTTTGGGAGTATTAATAGTTGATAAAATTAACTGGAAATCTCATATACAAAACATACAACATAAGGTGGAAAAAAACATTTCAATAATGAATAAAGCAAAATACGTCCTGGGCCAAAAATCACTTTATATTCTCTACTGGTCGCTAGTGTTACCATATCTGAGTTATGTTACGATCCACTACATGGATCGTTTGTTGTTTGCTTTTGTGTATGTTTTGATCACGTTTTGGACTCTGCCGATCCCAGTATTTGAGCACTTCCTTGTTTGTATTCGTCACCATAGCGACTTCATTTGTTCCGCCTGCGCTGACGCCCGGCGCACACCTGTTTTTGATTACCGTTTCTGTATTTATACCTGCCTACTCCCTTTGTTCTGCCTGAGTTCTCCACTTGCTTTATGCAACATGCACGTTCGTTTATCTGGTCCTGTTTTTGGCTTGCTAAGTTCCACCTCAGCTTTTGGGCGCATGACACGCGCGCTTTTGGACTTTTACCCAGTGCTAGTGTTAGCCTAGCTCCCCGTACGTTGCACGCGCTTTCTTTTGTATTTGCATCAGTGTTATTTTGTCATTTTATAAATTAAATCCAGCTCCTACCAGCTAACTTGCTTGTCTGGTCCCATGCATCTTGAGTTGACACCTCCGCGCATTGCAATGCGCACCGATCGTGACAAGTTATTGTGCATGAATATGGGGAAATAATTACAAATGTGCGCTACATTTGTTAACTGTGTTACAAAAAAGATCAATTAAACTAATACATAATGTTGGATATAGAGAACAGACAAACCCTTTATTTATTGAGTCAAAAATATTAAAGCTCGATGATTTTGTAAAATCGCAAACAGCTAAAATTATGTACAAAGCAAATTATAACCTGCTACCTAAGAATGTACAACAATTCTTCTCAACTAAAGAGGAGAAATATAACCTTAGAGGAAAATCTAATTTAAAACATTTGTATGCACGTACAACACTTAAAACCTTTAGCATATCAGTATGTGGAATTAAAATATGGAATGGATTAGGAAAAAAGTTAAAACATTGTACTGATATGATCCAGTTTACGAGGCTGTTCAAATTAATAGTGCTTACAAAGTACAAAGAAGAAGAATTATGAAAAACACTTTCAACCTTATTGGAAATAAGATATTCTTCATCTCAGTTTGGTAATAATGACTGAACTAATTAATTACATATTACAAAACTGTTGTATTACTCATTCACGGATGTAATTTTATTATAAAGGTCAGTGGATGAATGTATATAATTGTAGACGCTCTGATGTGGGAAAGGGGTAGGATAAGGATTAAATAAGCTTTGCTTCTTCCTACTCCTTTTCGGACATGATGTGATGTGAAATGATGTGGGATTGTTTGATGTATTATGTTGTAAGTGTATTCATGATCATGTTCAAAATAAACTAAGGGGGTTGATGCACTGATGTGTTTTTGTGTTGATTTAATAAAAAATAAAAAATAAAAATAAAAGTACAAAAAAAATAAAAATAAATAAAAAAATAAATAAAAATAAACTAAGAAAAGAAAGAAAAGAAAGAAAGAGGTAGCTAACATTGCACACGAACTGCAAGCTATCTCAAATGTTGGCATGAATACAAGTTTTAAAAATGAAACTTGGTTAATAGTGTGTGGAAATAGGCACTTTTTGAGCACATTCACAATAACCATGATACGAAATGGTCTTATGTTCACATCCCTACTTTCTATCACACAACTTTTGTCAGCAAACACCACCATGGAAAACACTTGGCTCGTCAACTATCACCATAATGACCAATATTAAAACACAGTAGCATGGAAGGCTTAAGTATTCATTATAAACAAGGCAGAGGTTTTATTTAACAAGTATATTGAATATTTTAGGCCACTGTAACATCACACATAACACTGTGTTTGAATAATTAATTGTGATTATTTGGTGTGACACTAGATGGAGCTGGCATACCAGTTTCAAAATCACTGGTCTATCATTTCTTAGATCAGGGGTGTCAAACTCCTTTTTTATATCGGGGGAAACATGGAGAAAAATCTACTCCCAAGTGAGCCAAACTGGTAAAATCACGGCACGAAAACTTCAAAATAAAGATTACTTCAGATTGTTTACTTGGTTTAAAAATAGAAAAAGGACATTCTTAAAATGTACAAATTCTAATGTTTGTTCGTTTTTTTTACACTTACATGTTGCGGTTATTAGTATTCTATCTTTATTTGTTGTTATTTATACTTTCTGAATAAATGATGTGATAATGTTTATCAGTCTACTCATTGGGGTTAATTTTTGATCTGTCAAGATAAAACAATTATATCAAAATCAAACTACAGGATGTTATTTATATCGTTTGCTCATTTTCCTCAACTGGTGCACTAACGTGGTTTATTTTATTTTTTTACATATGTAGCATCATCTACAAAGATACAAACAATTGCTATTGCGACATCTAGAGCAGAGTTTTTCAACAACTGTGCCGCGGCACTACTGTGGCCGTGAGATACAGTCTAGTGTGCCGTGGGATATTATGTCATTTCACCTAATTGTGTTAAAAATATTTTTTTTGCAAACCAGTAATTATAATCATATGTGCCATTGCGGATTATAATTGAGCTCGGCAGAGTAACCGATTAATACTCTTCCATAACAGTAGGTGGCAGCAGGTAGCTAATTACTTTGTAGATGTCGGGAACATGGTTTGTCGTGATCACAATATGTGGCGAGTGCCGCTAAAAAAATGCATTGAAGCTTAGGGAAGGCTATGCAAAACTAAACTACAACTGAACTGGCTGCAAAGTAGAAGCGCAAGACAAGAACTAAACACTACACACAAAAAAATAGCAACAAATTGAAAACAAGTCATGGTGTGATGTGACAGGTGGTCACAGTATACCTACTTTGAGACAAGAGCTATAGTCATGCATGCTTGGTTATGGTTTGAATTCATAGTGAGGACAGCAGAAAACGTCATCAGGACTCCTCTTTCTCCTATCCAGTATCTCGCAAAAAGCCGCTGCCTTAACAGGGCTCAGAAAATCAGTAGAGACTCCTCCCACCCCCACCAAGGACTGTTTTCACTGCTGGACTCTAGAAAGAGGTTCCACAGCCTCCGTAGCAGAACCTCCAGGTTCTGTAACAGCTTCTTCCCTCAGGCTGTAAATCTCTTGAACGCATCATAATAATCTCCTCAATTCCCCCCCAAAATGGATTAACTCTCTGGAATATAAAGACAATAAAACATACATCCGTTAACCTGGATGCATATGCAAAAGTGCAATATATTTGTCTGTACAGTAATGTATTTATTTATATCTGCACCTTATTGCTTTTTTATCCTGCACTACCATGAGCTAATGCCACAAAATTTCGTTCTTATCTGTACTGTAAAGTTCAAATTTGAATGACAATAAAAAGGAAGTCTAAGTCTATCCAACAATTGCAAGAATTACTTTTTATTGTCAATATCTGCTACTGAGTTTCATTTTTTTAAAGGGGAACATTATCACAATTTCTGAAGGGTTAAAACCAATAAAAATCAGTTCCCAGTGGCTTATTTTATTTTTCAAAGTTTTTCTCAAAATTTTACCCATTACGCAATATCCCGAAAAACGGCTTCGAAGTGCCTGATTTTAACCGTCGTTATATCCACCCGTCCATTATCCTGTGACGTCACAGCATGACCACACAGAAACAAACATGGCGGATAGCACAGAAAGGTATAGCGATATTAGCTCGGATTCAGACTCGGATTTCAGCGCCGTAAGCGATTCAACAGATTACGCATGCATTGAAACGGATGGTTGGAGTGTGGAGGCAGGTAGTGAAAATGAAATTGAAGAAGAAACTGAAGCTATTGAGCCATATCACGACAGACAGCGGCACGGGAAGAAGCGAGGACGAATTCGGCGATCGCCTTCTAACCAACGATTGGTATGTGTTTGTTTGGCAATAAATGTGGGTGGAGGGAAAGGCTGGATGCAAATATAGCTACAAATGAGGCATAATGATGCAATATGTACATACAGCTAGCCTAAATAGCATGTTAGCATCGGTTAGCTTGCAGTCATGCTGTGACCAAACATGTCTGATTAACACACTCTACATAAGTCAATACCATCAACAAAACTCACCTTTGTGCATTCATGCACAACCTTATAAGTTTGGTGGACAAAATGAGACAGAAAAAGAAGTGGCACAAATCACGTCTTAGCCAACATATCCAGGGGGTTTACTTCGCTTGTCTGCGGGAAGAGACTGCCGTCGTCCCTGAATAGATTGCACTCCGGCAGATTCAGTGGTGGTCTATTTTCCAATATTGCAGTTTTGTTTGACTTTATCGTTGGAAATGCATCTGCTTTGAGTGTCGCACATTCTTGCCATCTCTGTCGTAGCATAGCTGTCATCAGTAAAGTGTGCGGAACAAACGAGGGACTTTCGCATCTTATGGCCACTGGTGCATGTTGTTACACCCTCCGACAACACACCGACGAGGCATGATGTCTCCAAAGTACGGGAAAAAAGTCGAAAAAAACGGAAAATAACAGAGCTGATTTGACTTGGTGCGTGTAATAAGATTGAGAAAATGGCGAATCGCTTCATGTTGTGACGTCACGGGTGAAAGGTCATCGCTACGACAGGCTATCAAATGAAAGGCGTTTAAATCGCCAAATTCACCCTTCTAGAGTTTGGAAATTGGTTAAAAAAACATATGGTCTTTTTTCTGCAACACCAAGGTATATATTGACGCTTACATAGGTCTGGTGATAATGTTCCCCTTTAATGATTTCTGCTGGTGGTGTGCCTCGGGATTTTTTCAAAGAAAAAGATGTACCTTGGCTCAGAAAAGGTTAAAAAACACTGATTTAGTGCAGTGGTTCTCAACCTTTTTTCAGTGATGTACCCCCTGTGAAATTTTTTTTAATTCAGGTACCCCCTGATCATAGCAAAGCATTTTTGGTTGAAAAAAAAAGATAAATAAGTAAAATACAGCACTATGTAATCAGTTTCTGATTTATTAAATTGTATAACAATGCAAAATATTGCTCATTTGTAGTGGTCTTTCTTGAACTATTTGGAAAAAAAAGATATAAAAATAACTAACAACTTGTTGAAAAATAAAGAAGTGATTCAATTATAAATAAAGATTTCTACACATAGAAGTAATCATCAACTTAAAGTGCCCTCTTTGGGGATTGTAATAGAGATCCATTCTGGATTCATGAACTTAATTTGAAACATTTATTCACAAAAAAAGAAATCTTTAACATAAATATTTAATGAACATGTCCGCAAAAAATCTAGCTGTCAACACTGAATATTGTTGTATTTTTTTCACAGTTTATGAACTTACATTCATATTTTCTTGAAATATTATTCAAAAAATATATTTATAAAGGATTTTTGAATTGTTGCTAATTTAGAATATTTTTGAAAAATCTCACATACCCCTTGGCATACCTTCAAGTACCCCCATTTGAGAACAACTGATCTAGAGGACACATTTAGAACGGCAGTTTTTTTTCATTAAACAATTTCGGCTCATATTTATACTTAGCAAACTCATCCCGCGGACCGGGATAAAACCTGTTCGCGGGCCTGATCTGGCCCTGGGGCCATACGTTTGACACCCCTGTTTTAGATGGAAGTGGTTATTTCTGCACTTGCACTGGGGTCAGATATTTACATAACAGCCCCCCCACCCCCGCCCACCAGCTAACATGGGGGCTTCAGTTACTTTGTTATATGGCAGTAATGCTAACAAGAGCATAATGTGTATCGTGCGTGGACACAATGGTGTAATAATCCATAATGATATTATGGACAAGCGGTAGAAAATGGATGGATGAATATTACTTATTTACCTGTTGTCTCCTTTAGCATTGGAGGGCGGGGGGTGCAGAAGCGTTTGGTTGTCCTCCATGTCCACCACGCATTTTGTATTCAGCTCCATTTCTGCACAAAAACACGTTTGGAGGCAAAACCGGGGGGTGGGGGGGGGGGGGGGTAGAAATCCGACTTTTAATTATGCAAATCCAAAAAAGTGCGATTCGACTCGAGGAAAAGTTGTTGAGAACGCTAAACATTTCCAATACTCACCTCTGCGGTTCATGGGCCGAACTCTCACTGCAACTTTGACTTTTGTATCCGACATTTTTGTCCACTTTCACACTCGCAGCCTGTGGGAGCTCAGAGGGGAAAAGTCTCCGGACAAGAAGACGACGCACGCACACGACCGATGACAAAAAAAAAAAAAGGCGAGGTATCCTTGCTAAAACCGACCAAAAAGCGTAGAAAAGACATAAAGTCGCTCATTGTTGTAGTCCACGTCCGCCAGGGTGGGTTTGGGGTAAAACTGCAGAGATCCACTTGCAAACAGCATCCCCACCACCACCGCCATCTTCCACCCCGAGCTCGACTGCTCTCCTCTGGCAGGCGGGAGAAGCTGCACGGAAGACGGCTCAGCGTTGACCAACACGCCGCTCATTGGTGGAAGTCACGGAGCTGACATGTGATGGAACATTCCTCTTCGTGAGCTTAATGCTCGTGTCTGTAAGTCAACACGACATCAAAACTCACACAGATATAATACAAGTACACCATACGAGAGTTGCGTGGAAAAAGACCTTATAAGACCTGTGTGAAGTCCCCTCCCCCTTTCTAATTGCAAATATTAAAATAACACAAATAAATAATTAAAATAACACCAACACTTGTTTTTGCTGGTTTGAGTAGTAAAAAGGTTTGTTTAGGCTGTTAAGGATTTTAAGTAATTCTATGCGAATGTTTCTGACTAGTGACGTCATATACACCCCTCTCCAACACACCTTGTCCAACTCCAAACCTCCCCAAACTTGTCCCAAACGTTTGTTCTGTCAAAAAACTTTGCAACTATTAAGGTTTTAATGTTTAATTTAGCGCTGTCAAATGATCAAAGATTTATTCATATTAAAGGCCTACTGAAATTAGATTTTCTTATTTAAACGGGGATAGCAGGTCCATTCTATGTGTCATACTTGATAATTTTTGCGATATTGCTATATTTTTGCTGAAAGGATTTAGTAGAGAACATCCATGATAATGTTCGCAACTTTTGGTGTTAAGAGAAATGCCCTGCCTCTACCGGAAGTCGCAGACAATGATGTCACACGTGTGGGGGCTCCTTACATATTCACATTGTTTTTAATGGGAGCCTCCAACAAAAAGTGCTATTCGGACCGAGAAAACGACAATGTCCCCATTAATTTGAGCGAGGATGAAAGATTCGTGCTTGAGGATATTGATAGCGACGGACTAGGGAAAAAAAATGATTAAAAAAAAACAAACACGATTGCATTGGGACGGATTTCGATGTTTTTAGACACATTTACTAGGTTAATTCTGGGAAATCCCTTATTTTTCTATTGTGTTGCTAGTGTTTTAGTGTGTTAAATAGTACCTGATAGTCGGAGGTGTACGTCCACGGGTGTCTTGACGCCAATGTCTCAGGGGAGTCGACGGCAGCTTTATGGACGGCACAAGCTCAGCTTTTCTCCGCTAAGAAGCGACTTTTTACCACAATTGTCTCACCTAAAACTGCTGGTTGAAATTCCGTCGTGATTCATGTTTGCTTGACCGCGCTCTGATCCATAGTAAAGTTTCACCTCCAGGAATTTTAAACAAGGAATCACCGTGTGTCTGTGTGGCTAAAGGCTAAAGCTTCCAAACTCCATCTTTCTACTGTGACTTCTCCAATATTAATTGAACAAATTGCAAAAGATTCAGCAACACAGATCTCCAAAATACTGTGTAATTATGCCGTTAAAGCAGACGACTTTTAGCTGTGTGTGTGTGCAGCGCTCATATTTCCTTAAACCCCGTGACGTCTTGCGTACACGTCGTCATTACACGATGTTTTCAAGGCGAAACTCCCGGGAAATTTAAATTTGTAATTTAGTTAAACTAAAAAGGCCGTATTGGCATGTGTTGCAATGTTGATATTTCATCATTGATATATAAACTATCAGACTGCGTGGTGGGTAGTAGAGGGTTTCAGTAGGCCTTTAATCACATTTGGTCATTTGGATAATCCCGTGATCTCGAAAGGGACAAGCAGTAGAAAACAGATGGATGAATGGATAATTATTCACAGGTTACTACTCACTTGCATAATTTAAAGTACGTTAAAAAGAAGTCCGATATTTTCAGCTTTAGGATTTTTTTCTATGTTTTACTTGAATGTACGTTATTTATTTGATTAAAGTTTGGTAACATATAAAAATGGGACCCATTACCTTCTTGCTTGGCACACAGCATTAAAGGGTTGGAATTGGGGGTTAAATCACCAAAAATGATTCCTGGGCGCGCCCACCGCTGCTGCTTACTGCTCCACTCACCTCCTAGGGGGTGATCAAGGGTGATGGGTCAAATGCAGAGAATAATTTCGCCACACGTAGTGTGTGTGTGACAATCATTGGTACTTTAACTTCAACAGTTTTATCTAAAGTCCCATATGGATGTAATATGAAGTAAGACACACACAAACACACTTTCCCAGCAGGCACAAGGCATTGATACAATGTCGATTTTACATACATGGTTTTTTTTTAAAGTGACTTCGAAACAACGCTGCAAAATGGTTGTATTAGTATATTGAAAAAACGTTGATGTCTCAATTTAGATCCAAGTTGTTGGTCACGAAATGATCTCAAGTCAAAGGTCACAGTACACCCCTCTCCAACACACCTTGTCCAAACCTCCCCAAACTTGTCTCAAACGTTTGTTCTGGCAAAAAACTTTGCAACTATTAAGGTTTTAATGTTTAATTTAGCGCTGTCAAATAATCAAAGATTTATTCAGATTAATCACATTTGGTCATTTGGATAACCCTGTGACCTCGAAAGGAACAAGCAGTAGAAAATATTCAGATTCCAGAAAACGCAGAGTGAGATGTTCTACCTCTTGTGCGAAACACAAATGCATAAAGTGACTTAACACATTAGAATGACTAGTGAAACATTTAAAAACACAACAACCAACTTCTAAAACATAAAATGACTCCGAAGAGATGCACAGTGACATCTAAAATGTAAATTACTCCTAAAACACATAACAAGACTCCTAAAACACATACTAAGACTCCTAAAACACATAAAGACTCCTAAAACATGTGAAAAACTCCTAAAACACATAAGAATACTCCTAAAAACACGTAAAAAGACTCCATCCATCCATTTTTCTACCGCTTATTCCCTTTTGGGGTCGCGGGGGGCGCTGGCGCCTATCTCAGCTACAATCGGGCGGAAGACAGGATACACCCTGGACAAGTCGCCACCTCATCGCAGGGCCAACACAGATAGACAGACAACATTCACACTCACATTCACACACTAGGGCCAATTTAGTGTTGCCAATTAACCCATCCCCAGGTGCATGTCTTTGGAAGTGGGAGGAAGCCGAAGTACCCGGAGGGAACCCACGCATTCACGGGGAGAACATGCAAACTCCACACAGAAAGATCCCGAGCCTGGATTTGAACCCAGGACTGCAGGAACTTCGTATTGTGAGGCAGACGCACTAACCCCTCTGCCACCGTGAAGCCCACGTAAAAAGACTCCTAAAACAAATTAAAAACAGAATGAGGTGTTTGCATCCTTTGCGAGCACATACACTTGGTGGCCTTGTAGGTGAAAAGTGAACGTGAATAGAAGACCTGAAGGATAAAATAATTTACAGGTGCGCATCATCAGTAGTGTTCCTCTGGGTCACTGGGTGTTTCGGCCTTTAACACTATACACCCTCTCCAGAGGCGGCCAGCTACAGAATGATCAGACCTGAGCTTGCAACCCAAGTCCAATTAGCCATGAGAGTCACCTTGTTGGCAGACATATCAGTGCCAATCAGTGGACTACAGTATGCATGGCAGGGGCGTCCGGTTTCCTGAGTCATATTTTGGGTCTGCCTGACCGCATACCTCCTGATGCACTAGTTGGGGGCCCAATTGGGGTCATTCCTCTTCAGCCAGAGCCGACGGCTGCTCTTTTCGGTCGGGAAATGATCAAAAGTCAAAGGTCAAATTACACCCCTCTCCAACACACCTTGTCCAAACCTCCCCAAACTTGTCTCAAACGTTTGTTCTGGCAAAAAACTTTGCAACTATTAAGGTTTTAATGTTTAATTTAGCGCTGTCAAATGATCAAAGATTTATTCAGATTAATCACATTTGGTCATTTGGATAATCCCGTGACCTCGAAAGGAACAAGCAGAAGAAAATAGATGGATGAATGGATAATTATTACTACTCGCCTGCATAATTTAAAGTAAGTTAAAAAGAAGTCCGATATTTTCAGCTTTAGGAATTTTTTCCATGTTTTACTTGAATGTACGTTATTTATTTGATTAAAGTTTGGTAACATATAAAAATGGGACACATTACCTTCTTGCTTGGCATTCAGCATCAAAGGGTTGGAATTGGGGGTTAAATCACCAAAAATGATTCCTGGGCGCGGCCACCGCTGCTGCTAACTGCTCCCCTCACCTCCTAGGGGCTGATCAAGGGTGCTGGGTCAAATGCAGAGAATATTTTCGCCACACCTAGTGTGTGTGTGACAATCATTGGTACTTTAACAGTTTTATCTAAAGTCCCATATGGATAGATGTATTATGAAGTAACACACACACACACAAACACACTTTCCTAGCAGGCACAAGGCATTGATACGATGTCGATTTTACATACATGTTTTTTTTTTAAAGTGACTTCGAAACAACATTGCAAAATAGTTGTATTAGTATATTGAAAAAATGTTGATGTCTCAAGTTAGATTTAAGTTGTTGGTCAGGAAATTATCAAAAGTCAAAGGTCAAATCAACGTCACAACCTGACATTGAATAAACGTAATAAAAAAGCATGCTGTTTCAACGTTGTATTTGTGTTGTTGAATATTGGTTGGGAAATGACCACAATTCTATGGTCAACTCAACATCAGAACCCAACTTTGATTAAACGTCAAAAAGCATGTTTTTCCAACGTAAGTTTTGAGTTTCTCAACGTCAGCACCTAATTCAACAAGTTCTCAACGTTGTCTGAATGTCTTGTGCCTGCTGGGATTTCCATATCTCTACAAACTTGTCCCAAACGTTTGTGCCACATTTTTGGTGGCTTGTGTTGTCCAAAAAACACAACTTAAACTGTCAGGGTTTTGATGAGGGGTTCGAAAACTTTTTTGACTATAGGGCCCAATTTAACCACTACGTAAATATCTACACAATTAGTAATCTTACTCTTGACTCTAAGCACAGTCAACAATTATATTTAACAAGGTTAGATATAATTAGATTGAGGTCAAGAAAATAAGTACTAACTAAATGTACTGCAGGCTTCACGGTGGAACAGGGGTTAGTGCGTCTGCCTCACAATACAAAGGTCCTGAGTAGTCAGGGTTCAATCCCGGGCTTGGGACCTTTCTGTGTGGAGTTTGCATGTCCTCCCCGTGACTGCGTGGGTTCCCTCTGGGTACTCCGGCTTCCTCCCACTTCCAAAGACATGCACCTGGGGATAGGTTGATTGGCAACACTAAATTGGCCCTAGTGTGTGAATGTGAGTGTGAATGTTGTCTGTCTATCTGTGTTGGCCCTGCGATGAGGTGGCAACTTGTCCAAGGTGTACGCCGCCTTTCGCCCGATTGTGGCTGAGATAGGCACCAGCCCCCCCCCCCCCTCCCCGCGACCCCAAAGGGAATAAGCCGTAAAAAATGGATGGATGGATGGATAAATGTACTAAAGAAGAAGGGACTCAAACCCGACAAAAATACATTTACATACAATTATGTGGTGCTACAAAAAAACAGATCATTCAATTTTTTTCTTAAATATACAGTCTATAAAGTGCACATTAAAATACAGCTTCACCACTTTAGTCGTAATTTTTGCCCAAAAGAAACTTCCATATGACTTTAGCTAAAGACTTCTTTACCATGAATTGATTAACGTGGACCCCGACTTAAACACATTGAAAAACTTATTCGGGTGTTACCATTTAGTGGTCAATTGTACGGAATATGTACTGTACTGTGCAATCTACTTATAAAAGTTTCAATCAATAAATCAATGTGTGTTTGAGATTGTAATTTCTGCCCCTTGTGGTGGAAAAGTGTGTTACACCTAAGGACTACTATGGCCAATATGGACCACAACTGAGAAACATAATTTTTAACAGCACTCTAGCATTGTAATTGTTATAAATTTTAATCATCATTCAAATTCATTGTGATGTGTGGATCGATATTGACAACATTTTTGGTCGACAACACAAACCAGCACAAACATTTGGGACAGGTTTGGAGAGATTTGGGCAAGGCGGGGTGTAACTGGATGATGTCCCATGACAGAAAATCCATCCATTCATCCATTTTCTACCGCTTGTCCCTTTTGGAGTTGTGTGTTTTAGAATTCCCGCAGCACGGTGGAACAGGGGTTAGTGCATGTGCTTCACAATACGAAGGTCCCGAGTAGTCCTGAGTTCAATCCCGGGCTCAGGGTCTTTCTGTGTGAAGTTTGCATGTTCTCCCCGTGACTGCGTGGATTCCCTCCGGGTACTCTGGCTTCCTCCCAATTCCAAAGACATGCACCTGGGGATAGGTTGAGTGGCAACACTAAATTGGCCCTAGTGTGTGAATGTGAGTGTGAATGTTGTCTGTCTATCTGTGTTGGACCTGCGATGAAGTGGTGACTTGTCCAGAGTGCACACTGCCTTCCGCCCGAATGCAGCTAAGATAGGCTCCAGCACCCCCCGCGACCCCAATTTGGACAAGCGGTAGAAAATGGATGGATGGATACTTAAAAACCTTAACAACACAAACTAAATATGTCACCGCACAAACCAATGGCAGAATATGTTATTTTAATACTTACAATGCCAAAAAGCCAACAACAACGGTCAAGTTTGAATGGTCCTGGAGGTGGTGTAATTTTTTAAATGCCAAAAACCTTAAAAAACAAAAAAAGTAAATGTTAGAAAATTGTTGTTAAAGCCAATTTATTAGGCAAGGCAAGGCAGGTTTATTTATACACAAGACATATTCAAAGTGCTTTACAGACGCGTAAAATTTACAAGAAGGCGAAGAAAATCATGAATAAAAATAAAATCCTCATAAAATAATCGTGATACACTTAATTTGATGCCCCTTACAACTTGGCGGAGAACTATGATACTTGCAAACAAAAATGTAATAGCATTATTATGAAAGTGTTGCAAAAATATTGTATGCTTTCCTCATAAGGAAAATATTCTTGTAAAGATGCATAACAATTCCATTGTGTCCACTTCCCCTCTAAAGTAATACAATAGAATATTCCTGCAAAACAGCTTTTAGTGCTTTTCAAATATTTTCTGCCACGCCGCCCCTCGAAAAAATGAAATATTTTGTGCCGCACCCATTCTTCACCATGACTATAAATAGTATAAAATGTTTATAAAATTGTTATAATTATACCATAACTATTCTATATAAATATATTAACATTTCCTCCTCTCCCACCATGGTCACAGTGAAGCCAAGTGTTACATTCCATTCTTTATATTCTGGTACAGCAAAAAAGGCATGTTGCCCGAGGTCACATGTGCCCCCCCATGGGGTTACGCCCCACTATTTGACATGGACTGAGTTAAAGTATGAGGAGAACCATAGAAGCAGAAATAAAACTGTCTGCTAAGTAGGGTTCAAACTGTCATCCTGTGTGATTTTTATGTGGCTTTTTTTTAAAATGCCATCACAGATGTACGTAGTAGTGACGCGACTGTGTAAAAGAGTGATGAAAACCATATAACGGGAAATGGAATTCACAACACCATAGGTTCTTCAACATCAGGTGTGACGTTACTAAGAATGCAACAACTCCAGCAGGACTTCAGCTAAGTGAGCATCTGAACTGATCTAAACGATCAAACTTCCATCCATCCATCCATCCATCCATCCATCTTCTTCCACTTATCCAAGGTAGGGTCGCGGGGGCAGCAGCCTAAGCAGGGAAGCCCAGATTTCCCTCTTCCCAGCCACTTCGTCCAGCTCCTCCCGGGGGATCCCGAGGCGTTCCCATAGTCATAGTCTTCCCAACGTGTCCTGGGTCTTCCCCTTGGCCTCCTGCTGGACGGACGTGCCCTAATCACCTCCTTAGGGAGGCATTGGGGTGGCATCCGGACCAAATGCCCGAACCACCTCACGACGCAGTAAATTTCTAATACACTTCTGCCTTGGATGTCATGTCTTGTGATCATGTTTTGTTTAGTTATGTTCTGTTACTTCAAGACTCCATTAGTTACTGTTTGTTCACCCATTACTTTCACCTGTCTCACGTGTTGGACTCACACACCTGTTTCAATCATGTCATTATTATTTAAACCTGGTTTTTCAGTTGGTCGTTCTGGCGTCATCACCTGTTTATGACCACTCTGTTTCATGCCTGTTTCATGTCATAGTTCATGCTGCCCTGCTCACGTCACCTGAAGTAAGTTTTTGTTTATTAATGCCACAGTTAGTGTCTTCCGTTTCTATGCCCATAGTTCTGCCTTTGTGCTCGTTTTTGTTTTCTTAACCAAGTTTGTTCTCCGCCTTGTGCGCGCCTTTTGTTTATACTTTTTCGTAGTAATAGATTAAACATGTCTTTACCTTCACGCCATGACCGGTCCTGTTCCTTTGCATTCCGGGAAGACAAACCACACCATAGTCTTCGTTACGACATTAGAGACTTTGTTGTGTTACTATTATGCAAATATAATCATTTGATACTTGTTTATATTGACAAATGTCCCAGTTTAGACTGCACTATAATCACACTTATTATTATTATTATATTTGTCCAGCTTGTGTGCTATTGTGTGCTTACCTGTTGTGTAGCTGCTTTCTCAAAGTTTACCTTATGTAAATGGGAGAAATTCCATCTTAGTCAAGTCATCAAGACCAACCTTGTGTGCTTATTGGAGGAAATTTACCGTACTTTCCGGGCTATAGAGCACACCGGTATTTAAGCCACACCCACCACATTTTGGAAGACTAAAATATGTTCACTTATATTAGTCGCACCGGACCATAAGCTGCAGATGTACTGTATACCGGTACGAATAATATTGTAAATGTTTATTTACATACCGTAATTGTTTTCAAACCCTGCCTGTCACACGGCAGTAAAACGGCCGATCAAACAAAACAAGTCATCGTTATGGACCCACTCTCTGCGGAAGCTAGCTCTTCAATCAGCTAAACAGACTCAATAACTCCACGGTGACGTTTTGCTGAATTTACGAAACTGAAAAAATACAAACCAAAAAATACCATTGTAAGTTAATACTAACACAGACACTCATACAATTTGGTAGCATATTAGCTAATGCAAACCACGCTTGCTTTATTACATTACTATAGCATGTACAGAATTGTATGAAAACACTCCAACAGACATCACACATGGGACGCTTAGATATATTGTAAAACTTACAAACTTTGGTTGGAGTGAGGAATGAAGAAGCCTTCCAAAAACGCAATGGACGAATAGTAAACAAAACGGAATATACTTCCAGATCCAGGCACAAAACAGGAACTACCTGCAGTGAGCAAACTTGTCCAAAAGATGGCGCCATAGAACAAACAATAACACGCCTTTTCAGTGTCTTTGTTGGTGTTAAAACTATTTGTTGAATACAAACAGTTATCAGCGAAGAAAAGAAACATCCATAAATTAGCCATACAGTTTTATAGGCCGCAGGGTGCAAAGTGTAGGAAACAAGTCGCGGCTTACAGTCCGAAAAATGCCTTAGATGTTAACTGGCTGTTGAACTCTGCACAATCAGACATAATGCAGAATTCTTTGCATCGGAGCTTTTATTTGAGATTTGTTGATATTGGACCAATATTCGATATCAACAATGGAGGGTGTCATATAAAAAACTCTGGTTAACTTATTTTTATACTTGCATGACAGCTAGTTGAACGGATACCAACGAGTATGTCTGTGCGATAGTACGTGGTGTGAACTTCACTCCCCGACGCCTTAAGAGCTCTGCTGGACATGAAATGACATGATTCACCTTTCATTACTTGTCATCAGTTATTCTTTGTAAAGTCGATTCTACAGCGAGTTAACTTCTTTTTACACTTGTAAGTGGCGGTTAACTACAAAACTGCACGTGTATTTAACAGAATGTTCCATGGTGTTTATATTAGTTCCTACGGGAAACATTGCAAACAAACTTAGTATTGTTACACTTTTCAGTATTTCATTGATATTGCGATACAGTTGCTATATTGGTATGGCAATGTTTACATTGACAACACCATTCCATCTCATTCATCCATCCATCCATCCATTTACTACCGCTTGTCCCTTTCGTGGTCTCGGGGGGGTCGATGGAACCTATCTTAGCTACCTTTCGGGCCATTCAGTGCTTCTCAAATAGTGGGGCAGGCCCCCGTGATGTGTGTGTGTGTCTTCTTAAATAATGGGGCTGGCCCTGTCAGAGTTTGTTTGTGACAAACCCCTAAATGCAGAGATGGAGGCAGGCATGGAGTGAGAAAACATGATTTAATCAAAATATAGAATAAGAACAAAAAAAAGGGTACTAACTTGGACGCGCACAAGGCGGATAACAAACAAAAGGGTCTTTAGCATGGAAGCTAGCAAGAAACAAAAAGGGGCTTAGCGTGGAAGCTAGCGGGTAGCAAACAGGAAAACAGAAGTCGTTACTTGTAGAGTGAAAACAAAACGGAAGCAGGGAACAAAAAAAAAGTAAGCTACAAACAGATACCGAAAGATAGCTTACCGCTACGCTGCAATGACTCGACATGAAACGACACGACAGGAGCAACAATACGGAAGTCATCGACAAGACAAATCAATAATCCAGCACTAACTGAAAGACAAAGCAAGTACAAATAGGAGCGGGCTGATTGACACCAGGTGTGGCCGGGTGCCAATCAGCCGCACCTGAGGGGAAACAAAGCACTCAGGGAGACAAACAGGAAGCTGAACCAAAATAAGAGTGCTGACAGGAACTAACGACAGGAAATACTAAACACAGAGAGGAAAAACTAAAACACAAACAAACTGTCAGTGGCAAGCCTGACAGCCCCCCCACCCCCATGTGTTGGGGGTGCCATGAGAGGAAATAGCATAATGGTGTGGATCAGTAATGTAAAAGTCAAGGCTCGCGGTCCAGATCTGGACCCGCAAATGAATTATCTGTGGCTCCCGGGATCATATTTGATTAGTATTAAATGGTTTATACATGTATAGCGCTTTTCTACCTTTTTAAGAAACTCAAAACGCTTTGACCCTTTTTCCACATTCACCCATTCACACACACTTTCACACACTGATGGCGGGAGCTGCCATGCAAGGCGTTAGCCAGCACACATCAGGAGCAAGGGTGAAGTGTCTTGCTCTAGGACACAACGGACGTGACGAAGATGGTAGAAGGTGGGAATTAAATCAGGAACCCTCAGGTTGCTGGCACAGCCACTCTCCCAACCGCGCCACGCTGGCCCGCAGGCCACAGCCGCCTGCTGCTGTTTTGCACACACCAATATTTCATCAGTGTTGGCGCTAGGAACTTTCTAAATGGGGTCCCAGGGACCCCATCATGTCATAAAAATGGGGTGCCACTTTTTTGTAACCATTTTGAAAACAAATGATAAATGTACGCATTATGCTGTTATATCTCACATTCTATGTTGTGTTTTGGAGAAAGATGGTCATAAACCATACTTGCCAACCCTCCCGGATTTTGTGTGAGACTCCCGAAATTCAGCGCCTCTCCCGAAAACCTCCCGGAAGAAATTTTCTCCCGAAATTCAGCCCGAGCTGGAGGCCACACCCCCTCCAGCTCAAACATGTACAGTTCGAAGCTTGAAATGGAGGATTGCAGGCGGCTCTGACGGCATTTAAAGTAATTTTTAAAAACGACTGCTAATCCTCCTCCTTTTCGACCAGACGACCGCGGAGAATTAAAGTAGGAACACTCCGGAGGCAGAAGTTCATTAAGAGGGGCGGATTCACCGGCTCTCAGTCATGTTTCCGTCACACAGAGGAAGTCAAGTCCGCGGGAAGTGAAGAAAACCTTCAGGATAAACGTTTTATTTGTCAAAGATCTTGCGTTCACAAGACCAAACCTGGCGGGGGCCAGCACGTCCAAGGGCGAAGCTAATCCAGGTGGGGCCCGACACACAGCCCGCAGGTGGTGGGGGAGAGGAGCCACGAGGCGGGAAAGGAAGGCAGGAATCCGGCCAGGTGACAAAGCTGACTGGGACGTCGAAAATCCAACGTCGAAGTTGATCACAGTGGGAGAGGGGCAAAGATCCAACAGTGTTTGGCGGTCATACACAAGCAGTGAGCTGACGGAGACGAAAATAGACGCAAACAACACAAAAACGAACAGAGCTGACAGCGAGAGATGGCAGGCCAAAGTACATACTGGCGCCATCTTCTGGAAACTCGGAAGTGACGTTACTCAAATAGTGAAAGGTAAGTTTTTTGCTTTTTTTTAGTAACCAGCAAGCACAGTACAGTTAGTAGAACAACTGTGTTTTTTATTACTGTGTATTTGATAGGTGCCGTCTGAAATTCAACAATTTCTTTTATGTATATATATAATAAAATAAATATATATATATATATATATATATATATATAGCTAGAATTATATATATATATATATATAGCTAGAATTCTATAGCTAGAATTCAATGAAAGTCAAGTATTTCATATACATTTCATATATATATTTCATATATATATATATTTCATATATATATATATATATATATATTTCATATATATATATATTGAAGCAAGGTGGCGGCGCCCGGACGGGCTGCGACACTGCGGTGCTCTTGCTAAAGATGGAACATTTGGCGGAAATGCCGGACAGTTCTGCAGACTTCATGGCTGGCTCGCATCGTGGTCACTCCGTGATCACGTACGACCGCCAGACACTTCTGGATATGGACATATCGGGCCGCTTTGGACTGATAGACGCGTGCGTACTAAACATGCTAACTAGCATGGGAATACGTCGGCGGCTACATCCAGCGGCCTGTGAAGCAGCGGAGTCTAGTAGCAGCGGGGGCCGTCTACGGAGCAGACGACAGCGGTGTGATCGGAAACGCGGATGCCGAGCGGGGCTTAAAACAAAGCAGAAGGCTAATCCCCACAGAACACCACTTCCCTCCATCCTGAAGACGGATTTAGATGAAAGATGCGAGACTACTGGTCTGGGTAAGGAGTCTGTTAAATTAGAACAAGTTTTTTCTGCTTTGAGTGTTTCAGAGTTGGACATGTGTTTTACCGAGGTGGCTAACTATGATGCGTGCAGTTTATCAAAGCAACAAACAAACAATCGAAAAATCCCCGTTACTGAGGTGGCTAACCATGATGCGTGCAGTTTATCAAAGCAACAATCAAACAATCGGAACATTCCCGTCGTATCAATTCCTAGATATGGTCGTAATTATACTGAATGCACTGGGCATAATAAACACAACATTATTAATATTGCTACTACGGATAATTTGATCAAAAACTCCGTAAAACAGCCCACCACCTATAACATAGGTTTTTTAAACATAAGATCATTGTCTCCCAAAACGTTGTTAGTTAATGATATTATCAGAGACAACAATCTTAACGTCATCGGTCTCAGCGAAACCTGGCTTAAACCAAACGACTTTTTTGCGCTAAATGAGGCATGTCCTCCTAACTTTACACATGCGCATATTGCCCGTCCGCTTAAAAGGGGTGGGGGGGTCGCACTAATATACAACGAAAACTTTAACCTTAGTCCTAACATAAATAATAAATATAAATCGTTTGAGGTGCTTACTATGAGGTTTGTCACACCGCTGCCTCTACACCTGGCTGTTATCTACCGCCCCCCAGGGCCCTATTCGGACTTTATCAATGAATTCTCAGAGTTCGTTGCTGATCTAGTGACACACGCCGATAATATAATCATAATGGGGGACTTTAATATCCATATGAATACCCCATCGGACCCACCGTGCGTAGCGCTCCAGACTATAATTGATAGCTGTGGTCTCACACAAATAATAAATGAACCCACGCATCGCAACGGTAATACGATAGACCTAGTGCTTGTCAGGGGTATCACCGCTTCCAAAGTTACGATACTCCCGTATACTAAAGTATTGTCCGATCATTACCTTATAAAATTCGAGGTTCAGACGCATGTTCGTCAAACTAATAATAATAATAACTGCTATAGCAGCCGCAACATTAATACGGCCACAACGACAACTCTTGCTGACCTACTGCCCTCGGTAATGGCACCATTCCCAAAATATGTGGGCTCTATTGATAACCTCACTAACAACTTTAACGACGCCCTGCGCAAAACCATTGATAACATAGCACCGCTAAAGTTAAAAAAGGCTCCAAAAAAGCGCACCCCGTGGTTTACAGAAACTACTAGAGCTCAGAAATTATCATGCAGAAAGCTGGAACGCAAATGGCGCACGACTAAACTTGAGGTGCACCATCAAGCATGGAGTGATGGTTTAATAACTTATAAACGCATGCTTACCTTAGCTAAAGCTAATTATTACTCAAATCTCATCCACCGTAATAAAAATGATCCTAAATTTTTGTTTAGTACGGTAGCATCGCTAACCCAACAAGGGACTCCTTCCAGTAGCTCCACCCACTCAGCTGATGACTTTATGTAATTCTTTAGTAAGAAAATTGAAGTCATTAGAAAGGAGATTAAAGACAATGCGTCCCAGCTACAACGGGGTTCTATTAACACTGACACGATTGTATATACCGCGGATACTGCCCTCCAAAATAGTTTCTCTCGTTTTGAGGAAATAACATTAGAGGAATTGTTACAACATGTAAATGGAATAAAACAAACAACATGTTTACTTGACCCTCTTCCTGGGAAACTGATCAAGGAGCTCTTTGTATTATTAGGTCCATCAGTGCTAAATATTATAAACTTATCACTTTCCTCGGGCACTGTTCCCCTAGCATTCAAAAAAGCGGTTATTCATCCTCTTCTTAAAAGACCTAACCTCGATCCTGACCTCATGGTAAACTACCGACCGGTGTCTCACCTTCCCTTTATTTCAAAAATCCTCGAAAAAATTGTTGCGGAGCAGTTAAATGAACACTTAGCGTCTAACAATCTATGTGAAACCTTTCAATCCGGTTTCAGGGCAAATCACTCGACGGAGACAGCCCTCGCAAAAATGACTAATGATCTATTGCTAACGATGGATTCTGATGCGTCATCTATGTTGCTGCTCCTCGATCTTAGCGCTGCTTTCGATACTGTCGATCATAATATTTTATTAGAACGTATCAAAACACGAATTGGTATGTCAGACTTAGCCCTGTCTTGGTTTAACTCTTATCTTACTGATAGGATGCAGTGTGTCTCCCATAACAATGTGACCTAGGACTACGTTAAGGTAACGTGTGGAGTTCCCCAGGGTTCGGTCCTTGGCCCTGCACTCTTCAGCATCTACATGCTGCCGCTAGGTGACATCATACGCAAATACGGTGTTAGCTTTCACTGTTATGCTGATGACACCCAACTCTACATGCCCCTAAAGCTGACCAACATGCCGGATTGTAGTCAGCTGGAGGCGTGTCTTAATGAAATTAAACAATGGATGTCCGCTAACTTTTTGCAACTCAACGCCAAAAAAACGGAAATGCTGATTATCGGTCCTGCTAGACACCGAACTCTATTTAATAATACAACTCTAACATTTGACAACCAAACAATTAAACAAGGCGACACGGTAAAGAATCTGGGTATTATCTTCGACCCAACTCTCTCCTTTGAGGCACACATTAAAAGCGTTACTAAAACGGCCTTCTTTCATCTCCGCAATATCGCTAAAATTCGCTCCATTTTGTCCACTAAAGACGCTGAGATCATTATCCATGCGTTTGTTACGTCTCGCCTCGACTACTGTAACGTATTATTTTCGGGTCTCCCCATGTCTAGCATTAAAAGATTACAGTTGGTACAAAATGCGGCCGCTAGACTTTTGACAAGAACAAGAAAGTTTGATCACATTACGCCTGTACTGGCTCACCTGCACTGGCTTCCTGTGCACTTAAGATGTGACTTTAAGGTTTTACTACTTACGTATAAAATACTACACGGTCTAGCTCCATCCTATCTTGCCGATTGTATTGTACCATATGTCCCGGCAAGAAATCTGCGTTCAAAGGACTCCAGCTTATTAGTGATCCCCAAAGCCCAAAAAAAGTCTGCGGGCTGTAGAGCTTTTTCATTTCGGGCTCCAGTACTCTGGAATGCCCTCCCGGTAACAGTTCTAGATGCCACCTCAGTAGAAGCATTTAAGTCTCACCTTAAAACTCATTTGTATACTCTAGCCTTTAAATAGACTCCCTTTTTAGACCAGTTGATCTGCCGTTTCTTTTCTTTTTCTTCTATGTCCCACTCTCCTTTGTGGAGGGAGTCCGGTCCGATCCGGTGACCATGTACTGCTCGCCTGTGTATCGGCTGGGGACATCTCTGCGCTGCTGATCAGCCTCCGCTTGGGATGGTTTCCTGCTGGCTCCGCTGTGAACGGGACTCTCGCTGCTGTGTTGGATCCGCTTTGGACTGGACTCTCGCGACTGTGTTGGATCCATTATGGATTGATCTTTCACAGTATCATGTCCTCATATGTTCTCATAGTCATCAGTATCATCAGTATCACAGTATCATGTTCTCATAGTCATCATTGTCACCGACGTCCCACTGGGTCATTATTGTCACCGATGTCCCACTGGGTGTGAGTTTTCCTTGCCCTTATGTGGGCCTACCGAGGATGTCGTAGTGGTTTGTGCAGCCCTTTGAGACACTAGTGATTTAGGGCTATATAAGTAAACATTGATTGATTGATTGATATATATATATATATATATATATATATATATATATGTATGAAATACTCGAGTTGGTGAATTGGCTGCAAATATAGTCCTCCCCTCTTAACCACGCCCCTACCCCCGACCACGCCCACCACCCCCCGAAATCGGAGGTCTCAAGGTTGGCAAGTATGTCATGAACATAACTTAATTTATTTAAAAAAATACAAAATAATGATAAATGTATTCAGTTATATACATTCATTCACTTTCTTCTTTCCTTCACGGATGTAAACTTTACCGCTGCCATATTCTTTTCTATATTTTTGTTGTAATATTTTCAGAATATGTTTATTCTACATATTCATAATAAATAAACAAACATTCACTTCGGGGTGGGGCGTGAAAACATTCTAAATAGTGGGGCTGCCATGAGGTGTTGGGGGAAGGAGGGCCACGAGAGGCAATAGCATTTTTAGTGTTGGTAAAGCTCGGTGGGTAAAGTGGCCGTGCCAGCAACTTGAGGGTTGCAGGTTCAATTCCTGCTTCCGCCATCCTAGTCACTGCCGTTGTGTCCTTGGGCAAGACACTTCACCCATCTGCTCCCAGTGCCACTCACACTGGTTTAAATGTAACTTAGATATTGGGTTTTACTTTGTAAAACGCTTTGAGTCACTCGAGAAAAGCGCTATATAAATATAATTCACTTCACGTCACTAAAGAACTATACTATCTTGATAAAACAAATAAACAATAACTTCGGGGGTGGGGAATGGTGTCCTCTAGGAAGCATTGATGGAAGCGTCTGTGCGGTCAAGAGTAAACTTTTAGTGTATGGTCTCCAGCGTCCAGGACAACGAGCGTGTTGTTAAGTGCCCCCAGTCCAACAGGCCGAATAAGCTGATCTGAGACCAGAGGAGTGAGGACCGGACCACTTTGCATGGTCCCAAAACTCCAAATCATCCCCTGCTGGGAGTCCACCACAAGCAGGTGTCCGTTTGTGTCAAAGGTCACACCTGACATTTTGACAGAGGACATCAGCTGAAGAGCAAAAGTGTCCACCCGGTAGAGGAGGTGGAAGTCCTCGGTGAAGACAGTGAGCTGCTGTGTGTCCTGTGCAGGGTGCTGCATCACTGCTGTGTTGGCCGTGAAGGCGCAGCAGCTGAGCGCTTTAGGATGCTGCAGGTTTGAGACCACCACTCCCTCTTCAAGGGCGACGCCGTGTTTGTAGTGCACCTTGAGGCGAGACAGCGTTCCAGCCTGGACGTCGGTCACCAGGATGTGTCCCCTACGGTCTGTGTCCACCCCCCAGGGAAGAGCAAAGCAGGCCTTGATGGTCACCACGTGGCTGCCCCTGGAGGTAAACACCTTGACCGCTTTGTCTCCGGCGTCCGTCACCATGACATGACCACAGGGGGTCACCGCCACATCCACCGCAAAGCAAACGTCCCCACTGGCGTGTCCTCTCGGTCCAAACGCGTTCTGCTTTTTGCCCTGCGGACCCAACACCACCACCCTCTCAACGCCATCGTGCACCACAAACATAGTCCCTGAGGACCTCATCACAGCCACTCCTGAGGGGTTGATGAGAGCCCCCCAACCGCCAAAAGTGGCACGGCGGTGCAAGGCTTTGGCGCTGACGCCTGCAACCTCTTCTTCTTTGTCCATGCGAGGACAGGCGGAAATGAAGAATAGCATCTCCTGCAGGTCGCACAGAGCCTGGCAGTGGGAGGTGGCGTCGACGCTGCACAGCTGTCGACAGAAGGGGCACTCCAGCTTCCCGAGGAGAGGGTGGGACAGACCTCTGATGCATTCCAGACACAGGACGTGACCGCACGAGAGGTTCTGCGGCCTACGCTCGGAATGCTGAGCGGTAAACTTCTCAAAGCAGACTTTACACTCCAGCAAGTTGACTTGGATCTCTCGCAACAACACGCCCTCTGGACTCTGCAGGCCGCCGCGGCTGGGGTAGCTGTGGGCCATGGCAGCAGGATCAGGTTGTTCCGGACCGCTCGGTCCGCTGCGGCAAATACAGGAGGTGCAGGAAACCCCCCAAAGAAGCTTTGACTCCTACGATCAGCCAGAGAGGAGCAAAAACTCGACATGAGAAGAAGGCACAGCGAATGTGCTGTGCAGTAGGCCTAAGTCACGTGATGTTTAACAACACACATTTTAATTGTTTGCTGCCCTCTTCTGGACAGAAAGTAATTCACATCATACTCCTTCATCCATCCATTTTTACGGTTTCTCCCTTTCAAGTAAAAAAAAAAAAAATACAAAAAAAAAAAAAATACAAAAAAAAAATTATATATATATATATGTATCTCGATCCATCCATATAAATATCCATCCATCTATATGTATATATATATATATATATATATACATTATTATTCTAGAGCAATATATGATTAATAATGATTTGATGGTAAAATGTGTCCCTCCAGCCTGTTTATTATGCGTATAGTATATTATGTGTGTGTATATATATATATATATATATATATATATATATATATATATATATATATATGCATATATATATATATATAATATATATATTTTTATGTATATAGACATATATATGTACATGTATGTATATATATATATACATATATATTTGTATGTATATATACATGTAATGTATATGAATAAATTAATGTATACAATACTAAAATTGGCCCTAGTGTGTGAATGTGAGTGTGAATGTTGTCTGTGTCGGTTGGTCTACACGTCTTCGGCCCGAATGCAACTGAGATAGGCTCAAGCATTCCCCGCGACCCCAAAAGGGACAAGCAGTAGAAAATGGATGGATGGATGTATAAATAGTTATATATACATACATAGAATTGCTGGAACGTGAAAAGGTCTATTTTTATAATACTTACCAAGAATGTCAAAAAGGTCTCCAAGGTCCCTCAGTTGAGTATTATGATGCTGCAATTTAGTTTAAAGTATATGTAGCTTTAATGCTAATGAGCTGTGTTTAGCCCCAGAAGCGCTATTGTGCACTTTATCCACTTTTTACATATACAGCCAAATATACCTACATATATATATATATATATATATATATATATATATATATATATATATATATACAGTATATATACACACACACACACACACACACACACACACACACACACACACACACACACATATATATATGTATATATATATATATATATATATATATATATATATATATATATATATATATATATTTATATATATATATATATATATATATATTTATATATATATATATATATATAAATATATACACACACACACATATACAAACCCCGTTTCCATATGAGTTGGTAAATTGTGTTAAATGTAAATATAAACGGAATACAATGATTTGCAAATCCTTTTTAACCCATATTCAGTTGAATGCACTACAAAGACAAGATATTTGATGTTCAACTCATACATGTTTTATTTTTTTGCAAATAATAATTAACTTAGAATTTCATGACTGCAACACGTGCCAAAGTAGTTGGGAAAGGGCATGTTCACCACTGTGTTACATCACATTTTCTTTTAACAACACACAATAAACGTTTGGGAACTGAAGAAACTAATTGTTGAAGCTTTGAAAGTGGAATTCATATTCATTCTTGTTTTATGTAGCGCTTCAGTCGTTCAACAGTCCGGGATCTCCGCTGTCGTATTTTACGCTTCACAATGCGCCACACACTTTCAATGGGAGACGGGTCTGGACTGCAGGCGGGCCAGGAAAGTACCCGCACTCTTTTACTACAAAATCATGCTGTTGTAACACGTGGCTTGGCATTGTCTTGCTGAAATAAGTAGGGGCGTCCATGATAACGTTGCTTGGATGACAACCTATGTTGCTCCAAAACCTGTATGGACCGTTCAGCATTAATGGTGCCTTCACAGATGTGTAAGTTACCCATGCCTTGGACACTCATACACCCCCATACCATCACAGATGCTGGCTTTTGAACTTTGCGCCTATAACAATCCGGATGGTTATTTTCCTCTTTGTTCCGGGGGACACCACGTCCACAGTTTCCAAATATAATTTGAAATGTGGACTCGTCAGACCACAGAACACTTTTCCACTTTGCATCAGTCCATCTTAGATGAGCTCGGGCCCAGCGAAGTTCCTTGGTGTTGTTGATAAATGGGTTTTGATTTGCATAGCAGAGTTTAAACTTGCACTTACAGATGTAGCAACCAACTGTACTGTAGTTACTGACAGTGGTTTTGTGAAGTGTTCCTGAGCCCATGTGGTGACATCCTTTACACACTGATGTCGGTTTTTGATGCAGTACCGCCTGAGGGATCAAAGGTCTGTAATATCATCGCTTACGTGCAGTGATTTCTCCAGATTCTCTGAACCTTTTGATGATTTTACAGATCATAGATGGTAAAATCCCTAAATTCCTTGCAATAGCTCGTTGAGAAATGTTGTTCTAAAACTGTTTGCCAATTTGCTTACAAATTGGTGATCCTCGCCCCATCCTTGTTTGTGAATTACTTAACATTTCATGGAAGCTGCTTTTACACCCAATCATGGCACCCACCTGTTCCTAATTAGCCTGCACACGTGTGGGATGTTCCAAATAAGTGTATGATGAGCATTTCTCAACTCTATCAGTATTTATTTCCACCTTTCCCAACTTCTTTGTCATGCGTTGCTGGCATCAAATTCTAAAGTTAATGATTATTTGCAAAAAAAAAAAAAGGTTTCTCAGTTTGTACATCAAATATGTTGTCTTTGTAGCATATTCAACTTAATATGGGTTGAAAATGATTTGCAAATCATTGTATTCCGTTTATATTTACATCTAACACAAATGCCCAACTCATATGGAAACGGGGTTTGTATATATATATATACAGACACATGACATATATATATATATATATATATATATACAGTATATGAATACACACACACACACACATATATATACAGTCAAGAAAATAAGTATTTGAACACCCTGCTATTTTGCAAGTTCTCCCACTTAGAAATCATGAAGGGGTCTGAAATTTTCACGGTAGGTGCATGTCCACTGTATGAGAGATAACCTAAAAAGAAAAATCCAGAAATCACAATCTATGATTTTTTAACAATTCATTCGTGTGATACAGCTGAAAATAAATATTTGAACACCTGTCTATCAGCTAGAATTCTGACCCTCAAAGACTTGTTAGTCCGCCTTTGAAAGTCCTCCTCCACTCAACTGCATTATCCTGAATCAGATGCACCTGTGTGAGGTCGTTAGCTGCATAAAGACACCTGTCCACCCCATACAATCAGTAAGACCCAAACATTCAGCATGGCTAAGAGCAAAGAGCTGTCCAAAGACACCAGAGACAAAATTGTACAACTCCACAAGGATGGAAAGGGCCCTGGAGAAATTCCCAAGCAGCTTGGTGAAAAAAGGTCCACTGTTGGAGCAATCATTAGAAAATGGAAGAAGCTAAACATGACGGTCAATCTCAATCGGAGTGGAGCCCCATGCAAGATATCACCTCGTGGGATCTCAATGATGCTAAGAATCAGCCCAGGACTACACGGCAGGACTTGGTCAATGACCTGAAAAGAGCTGGGACCACTGTTTCCATGGTCACTGTTGGTAATACACCAAGACGTCATGGTTTGAAATCATGCAAGGCATGTAAGGTTCCCCTGCTTAAACCAGCACATGTTAAGGCCCCTCTTAAGTTTGCCAATGATCCAGAGGAGTCATGGGAGAAAGTTTTGTGGACAGATGAGACCAAAATTGACCTTTTTGTTCAGAATTCGACTATGCGTGTTTGGAGGAAGAAGAATGATGCGTACCATCCCAAGAACACCATCCCTACTGTGAAGCATGGAGGTAGTAGCATCATGCTTTGGGGTGTTTTTCTGCTCATGGGACAGGACAACTGTACTGTATTAGGGAGAGGATGACTGCAGCCATGTATTGTGAGAGTTTGGCCAAAAACCTCCTTCCTTCAGTCAGATCAATGAAGATGAGTCGTGGCTGGATCTTCCAACATAACGACCCAAAGCACACAGACAGGAAAACCAAGAAGTGGCTTCATAAGAACCATATCAATGTTCTGGAGTGCCCTAGCCAGTCTCCAGACCTAAATCCAATTGAAAATCTTTGGAGGGAGCTGAAAGTCTGCGTTTCTCAGCAACAGCCCAGAAACCTGACTGATCTCTAGAAGACCTGTGTGGAGGAGTGGGCCAAAATCCCTCCTGCAGTCTGTGCAAACCTGGTGAAGAACTACAGGAAACGTTTGACCTCTGTAATTGGGAAAAATTACAGAGGTTACCAAATATTAATGTTGGTGTTTAAATACTTATTTTCAGCTCAATCACACAAATAAATTGTTAAAAAATCATAGATTGTGATTTCTGGATTTTTTTTAGGTTATCTCTCATACAGTGGACATGCACCTACCGTGAACATTTCAGACCCCTCCATGATTTCTAAGTGGGAGAATTTGTAAAATAGCAGGGTGTTCAAATACTTAAAATCTTCTTCACTGTATATATACATATACATACACATGACATCTATATATATATATATATATATACACACATATATATATATATATATATATATATACGCGTACACATACAGTGTATGTATATATAGTGAACAAAAATATAAATGAAAAGATTTAAAACTTCGACTATATACATAAAATACTTATTCATCTTAATTATTGTTCACAAATCTGTGTTAGTGAGCATTTTTTCTTTGCCAAGATAATCATCCCACCTCACAGGTGTGGCATATCAAGATGCTAATTAACAGCATGATTAACGCACAGGTGTGCCTCAGGCTGCCCATGATAAAAGGCCACCCTGAAATGTGCAGTTTTGCCTTATTGAGGTCTGGAGGGGTCAGAAAAGTCAGTCAGCCGTCAGTATCTGGTGTGACCACCATTTGCTTCACACAGTGCAACACATCTCCTTTGCATAGTTAATCAGGTTGTTGATTGTGGCCTGTGGAATGTTGGCCCACTCCTCTTCAATGGCTGAGCGAAGCTGCTAGATATTGGCAGGAACTGGAACACGTCGTCTTATACGCCGATCCACGTCTGGTGAGTATGCTGGCCATACAAGACTTGGGATGTTTTCAGCTTCCGAGAATTGCATAGACATCCTTGCAACATGGGGCCGTGCATTGTCATGTTGCAACATGAGGAGATGGTCTCGGTTGAATGGCACAACAAAGTGTATTAGCAATAATGTTGCGTAAAGGAAATGTAAAAGGTTCTCACATGTCTATGAAGCTCAAGATCAACGCCTGATGTCTCGCGGTTTTGCTACATCCATCCATTCATTTTCTACCGCCTGTCCCTTTTGGGGTTGCGGGGGTGCTGGAGCCTATCTCAGCTGCATTGGGGCAGAAGCAAGGGTACACCCTGGACAAGTCGCCAACTCATCGCAGGGCCAACACAGACAGACAACATTCGCACACTAGGGCCAGGTGCATGTTATTGGAGGTGGGATGAAGCCGGCGTACCCGGAGGAAACCCATGCAATCACGGGGAGAACATGCAAACTCCACACAGAAAGATCCCGAGCCCGGGATTGAACTCAGGACTACTCAAGACCTTGTGAGGCACATGCACTAACCCCTCTTCCACCGTGCTGCCCTTGTTTTGCTAAATCTTGTACTTGATTTGGTTAACATGGTTAGGCAAAACAAGTGCTTAACTTCAGTCTAAATGGTCTGTAAAATTGTCAATTTATGGATGTAAAATTAGTTTTTGTTTATTTTGTTGACCATTGAAAGAAGAAATAATAAACTAAATTAAGAAGATTGTTTTGAAGATTGGAGTTTCCAAACTAAACAAATCCTCCTCTCACGAGGCCTAGAATTCCAACATCTTCCTGTGAGTCAACTTCACTTTCACTCAAGACCTTGCCCTTCCCTTCAAAGTCACATTTCCTTTGACTGCAGCTTGCCGTTAGGAAGCTATTTTGGTTTCATGTTGTGCAGTGAAATTTGATCCCCCACAGTCAGAACTTAAATCAGCCAATCTGCCTTTTCTTTCTGTAGAGGTCAAGAAAAACATCAACAACCCTCTATGGATATGACAGTTGTTTATTGGGTAGAGTTACATAAAGCAAAGAATGCATCGCTGAGTTTGAAGAACATGTCGAACATTTGAATCTGGTTCTGATAGTTCACAGTGATATAGGACAGCACAAGTCATTTCCTAATAGGAGTGCTTTTGGTAAATGACTTGAAGCCAGGAAACATCTGTACCTTTTATGGGCAACTAATGTGTGATTTGTCGAGAATTATAGATGCATCCTCACTTCAACGTCATATTATTAAAAACATCGAAGTAGAAGGCAGCAGGTACTAAAAAAAGTGTACCTGGAACATACAAAACTGCAAGCTTGAACAATACGGCTGACATGCAAACATGGAGGTGGGAGTGTTTTCATGCAGACTGCACTCATGTTTGACCTTGTCGGAGGGAGCACACGGAGCAAGTTGTTTGCGGCGGGGGGATTCAGTACAGTGTCTCACTCCCATCTTCCCAAAGGGACCTTTACTGTACAACGATGTTGAGGTGATATTGCACTTGGTTGTGTACTGCATGAGATGATACTGACGGTCCAAACGAGAAGACGTATTTCATTAAAAAAACACACAAAAAGCCACAAGACAAGTGATTATGGAGACAGGCACAAAAGGTGAGTGAAAAGACAAAAAACAATTGTGTGTTGCTTGTGTGTGACACCACCATGCACATGTAACAAAACTGGGCAAGTGATCAATTTGAATATTTGCCCTTCATTACCATCATGGTAAAAAAAAAAATTGCAGCCATTAATAAAATCACGGACGAGAATTCACAAAGTACTCAAGCGTTACAAATGTACATTCCTTCTAAATGCTTTCTTTAGCTGTGTGTGCTTTGATTTGTTCCACGTCACAAAGGCTGTGGAGGAATCCCCGCCCACATTCAAGATATTATCACCAAACATACACACACGCTTTGTAAACTGTAGGATGACAATATTATTATTATTGTTAATGTTATCAAACATGAATGGAATGGAATATTGAAATGTCTGAAGCAGCTAGTAATGAATAATATATACTGCAGTCTGTAAATGATCAGCTACATGGACCATGCAATTCAACCTACAATTGGCAGTTATTTCCCACACACGCGAACACACACGCACGCAGGCACGCATGTGCGCACACACACGCACAGTGTGCTTAGTACACATGCGCACAGCTGTGGAAAAGGAGCTTTTTTATGAGCATTGTTGGGTGTGGCGCGTGAACAACACTGTTAGTCACTTGTGTAATTGAGGGCTTGCAAGCACATCTTAAAACCCACCCAAACCTTTTGAGGTGAGTCTACTGGCCCTCCACGCCATTAATGGACTTGACCTTTTCCACGCTCTTTCCTCTCAACCTTGTTTGTGGGCTGCTGTCTTCCATGTCTCCTGCAATACATAAGAAATAGAAAATAATCATGCAGTAGACGAACCTGTGACTGCATAGTCCCCCCCCTCCAAAGTGCATGAGAAACGTGTTACTGTACCTTTAAATCTTCCTACCACAGGGTCAACGAAGTCTGTGTAATTGCTGTCCTCACATTCCGAGAAGCTCTGTGGAAGGAGACGGACACGTGATGTGATGACACACATTCAGTCAACTGCACAGGGAAACTTTTGCCGTGCTAGACTGACCTGATCTGATACAGGTTTGCGTATACTAAAACACATGCAAAATTAAAAGCACACGCAAAGCTGATTTACTAAACTTGTGTGCAGAGGATTGTGTCTCTTAAGTGAGCAGATTTGAGAGCGCAATACATTGAGTGCGTTCTTATATTCTTCATGAACATGCAAAATACATGCTAAAAATTTGAATGCCCACAATCCTGGGAGAAGAAGATGCAAATGTAATTATTTAATAGTGTGATTTATCAAGACTGAAACTGTTCTGCACGCGCTATTTTCCATCTATATTTATTTAACATGTCTGAAAAGTATGTGCAATCTGACACAGTTGCAAACATGGCTGTGAGAAAGGTGGTGATTGTGTTGCAAAATGTGAACGTATTTGGACTATCACAAATGAAAATTATTAGACAATGTCTATTCAGTAATGTAATTTTATGATTTTATAGCTGCAGGCGGATTTAAGAGTTGAAAATAAAAAATAAATTTTTTTTTTAATTACGTTTGAGATTAAATATTATATCTCCTATATGAAAATATTTCTAACAAAATCCAATTTTTTGTGTTGGGATTATTCCAGAAGCATGAATGCGCTGCTGTTGTGATGGTCACTGCCTCCAATCAGAGCACCAGCAAGCAAAAGTAGTTTCTGAATGCTATTCTATATTGCAGAAAAGATGTTACAGTTTATAAATGTGTTCTGCTTGGTCAACAACATCACACACATGTTGGAGAGCATAATAACTTGAATGTGGAGGGAAATGAATGTTCCCATGGCTGAAGCCAGTACATGCAAAACCTCATTTAAATGAGGCGGTGTACACCAGTTTTTAATTGCACACAGTCTTAATACAGTGAATCACACAAAACATGCCCGCTTACAGTACACGCTATTTTATAGTTTACACACGCTGTTCAGCATACTACTTGGACCTAAGGAGATCAGGCTCCTAGTGTACCGTAGTCACGTCCAGAAAAGTCTGTTGACGCTCGCTGCTGCTGCAAAAAAGCTAAGTACTATCTTTATATCTGTGTCCTTCTAATTGTTTACAGCTTTCTTTATTCCTTCTCAAACATATCAAGTAGTCTTATCAAACTTGCAAAGCCCCCACTCTCTGTCTCACCGCCCTTCTCTCAGCTAGCAAAGCTAGTTGGGGCTCCAAAGGCTTCTGCTCCCTCACGCTCCTGCTACTGCTCCGAAGACAGCAAGAACTCGATCGGTGAAATAAAACAACAAACCATGTCAGACCAGACAAGACAAATAATAAATTAACCCACGCATCGCAGTATGATAGATCTAGTCCTTGGCAGGGGTGTCACCACCTCCAAAGTTATGATACTCCCGTACACTCAAGTAATGTCCAATCATTACCTTTATAAATTTTGAAGTTCTGACTCATTGTCAACAAGCTATTAATAAACAATGCTTCAGCAGCCCCAACATTAATGCTGTCACAAATATGACTCTTGCTGGCCTACTTCCTTCGGTAATGGCGCCATTCCCAAATTATGTGGGCTCTATAAATAACCTCACTAACAACTTTAACGATGCCCTGCGCAACGCCATTGATAGTATAGCACATGCTAAAGCTAAAAAAAGACTCCCAAAAGGCGTACCCCCTGGTTTACAGAAGAAACCGGAGCTCTTAAACTATCATGTAGAAAGCTGGAACGAAAAGTGTGTGCGACTAAACTTGAGGTTTTCCATCAAGCATGGAGTTCAATAATTTACCTTAGCTAAAACTAATTACTACTCCAATCTCATCCGCCTCAATAAAAACGATCCTAAAAATATGTTCAGTACAGTAGCATTGCTAACCCAACAAGGGGCTAACCCAACAAGGGACCCTCCCATTAGCTCCACCAACTCGGCTAATGACTTTATGAAATTTTAACAGAAAAATTGAACTCATTAGAAAAGAGATTAATGACAACACGTCACAACACCAATTGGGATCTAGTAACGTAGATATGAATGTAAGTATGACGGATATTGTTCTCCAAAATAATCTCTCTTTTTATAGAAATAACAGTAGAGGCACTCCTGCGACTTGTAAATGGGATAAAACAAACAACATGTTTACTTGACCCACTTCATTGAAAACGTATCAAGGACCTGTTTGTAATATTAGGACCATCAGTGCTAAATATTATAAACGTATCACTTTCCTCTGGCACTGTTCCCCTAGCATTCAAAAATGTGGTTATTCATCCTCTGCTCAAAAGACCTAACCTCAATCCTGACCTCATGGTTAACTACCGGCCAGTGTCTCACATTCCCTTTACTTCGAAAATCGTTGCAGAGCAGCTAAATGAACACTTAGCGTCTAACAATCTCTGTTAACCCTTTCAATTCGCTTTCAGGGCAAATAACTCTACGGAGACAGCCCTCGCCAAAATGACGAATGATCATTTGCTAACTATGGATGCTGATGCATCATCCATGTTGCTGCTACTTGATGTTAACACTGCTTTCGATACAGTCGATCCTAACATTCTATTAGAAGGTATCAAAACACGTATTGGTATGTCAGACTTAGCCTTTTCCTGGTTTAACTCCTATCTTACTGAAAGGATGCAGTGCAACTCCCATAACAATATGACCTCGGAGTACGTTAGGGCACCGGCGGAGTCCTACAGGGTTCGGGCTCTTGGCCCTGCACTCTTCAGCATTTACAGTACATGCTGCCGCTAGGTGACATCACACGCAAATATGGGAGTTAGCTTTCACTGTTACGCTAAACACCCAACTCTACATGCCCTTAAAGATGACCAACACACCAGATTGTAGTCAGCTGGCGGCATGTCTGAATGAAATTAAACAATGGATGCTCAGCAACTTTTTGCATCTTAATACTAAGAAAACCGAAATGTTGATTATCGGTCCTGCTAGACACCGACACCGATTTAATGATACCATCATTTGACAACCAAACAATTCCACAAAGCGACTTGGTAAAGACTATTGGTATCATCTTCAACCTAAAACTCTCATTTGAGTCACACATTAAGAGAGTTACTATAACAGCCTCCTTTCATCTCTGTAATATCGCAAACATTTGTCCCATTTTGTCCACCAGTGACGCTGAGATCATTCATGCGTTCGTTACGTCTCGTCTCGATTACTGTAATGTATTATTTTCAGGTTTGCCCATGTCTAACATTAAAAGTTTACAGTTGGTACAAAATGCGGCTGCTAGACTTTTGACAAGAACAAGAAAGTTTGATCATATTACGCCTATACTGGCTCACCTGCACTGGCTTCCTGTGCACCTAAGATGCGATTTCAGGTTTTACTACTTACGTATACAATACGTAACGGTCTAGCTCTATTCTAGCTTGCTGATTGTATTGTACCATATGTGCCGGCAAGAAATCTGCATTCAATGAACTCCGGCTTATTAGTGATTGCCAGAGCGTTTTCAAGTACTCTGGAATGATCTACCGGTAACAGTTAGAGATGCTACCTCAGTAGAAGCATTTAAGTCCCTTCTTAAAACTCATTTGTATACTATATCCTTTAAATAGACCCCATTTTTTGGCCAGTTGATTTGCTGTCTCTCTTTTCTTCCGCCCCTCTCTCCTTTGTGGAGATGTTATCAGGTGACCACTGATCAACTGCTATCTGTTCAAAATCGGGACCCAGGATAGACGACTCCTCTTTGCATCAGTTGGTGACGTCTCTGCGCTGCTGACTTGTCTCCATTTAAGATGATCCCCTGCTGGCCTGGACTTCTACATGAAGTCAGAACCAAGGGTGACCACTCCTTATGCATCAGTCGGTGAAGTCTCTGCGCCCCGACATGTCTACATGCAAGAGGATCCCCTGCTGGCCCCTCTATAGACCTGCCTCTCACAATAATAACCGTATCCACCCGGCATCCATTGCACCGGTCACCCAGGGGGGATCCCCACATGTGCGGTCCCTTCCAAAGTTTCCCGTTGTTACCATTGGCTTAAATTTTTCTTGCCCTAATGTGGGATCTCACCAGAGGGTGTCCTTGTGGCTTGTGCTATCCCTTGAGACATCCGTGATTAAGGGCTATATAAGTAAACTTTGATTGATTGATAGTACTTAAGTATTCCATTCGAGACAGAATGAGGCATATTGACACAACCATCGATGAGAATTGTCTCTCAAGCTGCATAATGACAATGTGAGCACAAGTAATGCTTCCCAAAACATTCAATGCTCCAACTCAGGATGACGTATGACTGCACTTATGAGATGACGCTTATAAAACAAAGCATGTCATTATAAGTCGTTGTTAGAACATGTTTTGCACATTCTTTGGCCTTAAGGGAAACAGATGGGTCCAACCTAATAAAATGCTGATGTCAGTTTTATATAAATGTGCTGTAGTCTGCAGTTCTTTAAGACCACCATGGGGACTTAACAAAAAATCTTATGTTACAAAATTAAATAAATAGGGAAAAAATTTTATAAAATGTTAATGATTTTGATTCTGCTCAACGATTCAGTTCTTTATTTATTCACATTTGTAAAAAATAGAGTAAAACCGGTTGATTAGCATCAACTTTGTTTGGTTTCCAAAAACACTGCACCGTTTGTGCCACCGGGAATCATTTGAAACCGGCAAATAATTCTCAGGAATCGAAACCTTGGGACCTGGTTTTAAATTCCCATCCTAAACACGGAACGTACCTTTTCTCTTGGCCCGTAGGTCTCTGCGCACCAAACCATTCCATACAGACACAGGAATGTAATGAAGGCCTGAAACGACAGCACATTAATGAAAAAATATTAAATTTCCCTCCAAAAAATTGCATGTAAATGTTGAAAGACGCAATAAACAAGGTCAAGTTCTCGTAGTTCACTTGTCCCTCACTATATTGTGGATTAAACATTTCTGTTTCTTTGCCCAAAATGAATTAAATGTAAAAATCACTATATAAAGTATAAATATCAATACTACAGTAAAAATGGCCACTAGAAAAGACTAAACCAATCAGAGCGCACTGTTCAATATTGTGGTCACTGATTTGCTCAGCCTTTCTATTTTGGGTTAAATGAGTGTAAAGTGCTAGTGTTCCCATATCTGAGTTATTGTGTAGAAATATGGGGAAATAAACACTAAAGTACGCTTCATTCACTAACTGTGTTACAAAGGAGGTCAGTTACAATAAAACAATGTTGGCTACGGAGAACAAATAAAGCCTTTTATTTATTGATTCAAACGTATTAAAATGTAATAATTTGGTGCATTTGCAATCAGCTCAAATTATGCACAAAGCAAACTATAACTGATACCCAAAAATGCACAACATGAGTAAAAAAACCTTTAGATATAAATTTATCTTACCGTATTTTCCCGCACTATAAGGCGCAACTAAAAACCCCAAATTTTCTCAAAAGCTGACAGTGCGCCCTATTATCCGGTGCGCCTTAAATATGGACCGATATTGAGCCACAACAGGTCTCACAACTACGGTAAGCAGCCGCCGATTTCATTTTCCCCCGTAGGAGAAGAAGCACGCGGTGCATGCTGGGATATATGACTGCGACAGGCCGTGCCGTTTCATTTCCATTTGTGTGTTTATGTAAAGACCCCAAAATGGCTCCTATTGAGTGACATGATTTCAGGAAAGCAGGAATTGTCACTGAACTGCTAGACAACAGCAGCAACACTGACTCCATTAATGACATCTCGAAATAGTGCAAAGCAATAATAATATATTAATAACTCAACATTGCTCAAACGTTAATGTCACATAACACAACACAACACACAAAATAAACATGTAAAGCTCACTTTATTAAGTTATTCCTCATCCACGAATCCCTCGAATTCTTCTTCTTCAGTGTCCAAATTATACATGCAACAAGAGGTCTCACACCTACGGTAAGCAGCCGCCTACCTTATTTTCCCCCATAGAAGAAGAAGCGCGCGGTGCATGCTGGGATATATGACTACGGGAGGCGTGCCGTTTCTAAAGAGACACGCTTATGACGCAGAGTTTTAACTCAAGGCCATCAGTCACACAGTAGAACACGGGAATAGAGCAGCAGCGAGAATATTTAACATTAACAGCAGCGACACTGACTCGTTTAATGACAACTTCCACGGGCATGTTGGATGCCGTATTCGCCCAACTGTTTGATTCGAACACTGAAGAAGAAGAATTTGAGGGATTCGTGGATGAGGAATAACTTAATAAAGTGAGCTTTACATTTTTTGTGTGACATTATCGTTTGAGCAACATTGAGTTATTGATATATTATTGCTTTGCACTATGTCGAGTGTTACTATATTGTGATTGCACTAACGTTAGATTTACCGTAACAGTATCAGACTGTTTTTTATGTGTTTATTGAATCGGGGATAATAATAAAACAGCTGTTTATTCATTTTGGGAGTGAACAGAGTTGTCAGAACGCTGGTTTGTAATCTATTAATAAAGTGTGACTGACCTATCTGACTGTTTTGTTGACATTCCATTTAGCGCAGCTCCATCTAAAGGATGCATAACGTAACCCCAGCCTCTACTGTAGCATCTATTCTATGCGCCTTATAATGCGGTGCGCCTTTTATATGAACAATGTTTTAAAATAGGCCATTCATTGAAGGTACGCCTTATAATCCGGTGCGCCTTACAGTACGGAAAATAGGGTATAACACTTAAAACTCGACATACTATATAAGTAGAAATATGGTAAATTATGGTAAGGATTAAGCAAATAAATTTAACAATGTACTAACATGATCTACTTTAAGAAATTGTTGAAGTGTTTACAAAGTGCAAGGAAGAATAATTCTGATAAACATTTTGAACCTCATTGAAAGTAAGATAATCTTATTTATCTCATTATTTAGATCAAAACTTATCTAATTGTTTACGAGAACTTTATTTTTTGTTTATGTAATGAATATTTATTTACTTTTTCTAATTTACTTACTCATTTATTCACTGTTATGTTATGAATTGAGTATAAACAAAAGGGTTAGGAATTACTATGAAGAAAAAGGGGTAGGGTTAAAATTGATCTGCTTTGTCTTACTCCTTTTTCGACATAAAGTAACGAGAAACTGGAAACGTGATGAATCATATTGTAATTGTATGCATGTTCGAAATAAAATAACACCATACCTAGAAAGGTGACTATATTTGTGTTATTTTATGATTAGGGGATTCTTATAATACTATAAAACAAATACCGTGCATCCGGAGAGTATTCACAGCACTTCACTTTTTCCACATTTCATTATGTTAAAGCCTTATTCCACAACAGAATACATACATTTTTGTCGTCATGACAATGTGACACTTTTTTTTTTTTTACAAATGTATTAAAACAAAACAACTAAGAAATTATGTGTACATACAGTAAGTATTCACAGCCTTCGTACAATACTTTCTTGTTTCACTTTTGGCAGCAATTACAGCCTCAAGTATTTTTGAATACGATGCCACATGCTTGGCACACCTATCTTTGGGCAGTTTTGCCCATTCCTCTTTGCAACACCTCTCAAGCTCCATTAAGTTGGATGGGAAGCGTTGGAGCACAGCCATTTTCAGAACTCTACAGAGATGTTCAATGGGATTCAAGTCTGGGCTTGGCCTGGGCCACTCAAGGTCATCTATAGAGTTATCCTGAAGCCATTCCTTTGATATCTTGGCTGTGTGCTTAGGGATGTTGTTCTGCTGAAAGATGAACCGTTGTCGCAGTCTAAGTTCAAGAGAGCTCTGGAAAAGGTTTTAATCCAGGATGTCTCTGTACATCGCTGCATTCATCTTTCCGTCTATCCTGACTAGTCTCCCAGTTCCTGCTGCTAAAAAACATCCCAACTGCATGGTGCTGCTACCACGATGCTTCACTGTAGGGATGGTATTGGCCTGGTGATGAGCGGTACCTGGTTTCCTCCAAACAAGATGCCTGGAATTCATGCCAAAGAGTTCAATCTCAGTCTCATCAGACCAGATAATTGGTGCATTTTGTTAAACTCCAGGCGGGCTGCCATGTGCTTTTTACTTAGGAATGGCTTCCATCTGGCCACTATACCATACAGGCCTGATTGGTGGATTGCTGCAGAGATTGTTGTCCTTCTGGAAGGTATTCCTCTCTCCACATAGAAATGTTTTAGCTCTAACAGAGTGACCATCCGGTTCTTCGTCACCTTCTTTCACCGCCCTTCTCCCCGATTGTTTAGTTTAGACAGCCGGCCAGCTCTGGCAAGAGTCCTGGTGGTTCCAAACTTCTTTCATTTACGGATGACAGTCTCCACTGTGCTCATTGGAAGCTTCAAAGCAGCAGATATTTTTTCTGTACTCTTCCCAAGATTTGTACTTCCTGTTTCGGAAGTTTACAGACAATTCCTCTAAATTAATTATTGGTTTGTGCTCTGCCATGCACTAAGTGTGAGACATATATATATATGTAGGTGTGGGAAAAAATCACAAGACTACTTCATCTCTACAGAACTGTTTCATGAGGGGTTCCCTCAATCATCAGGAGAACCCCTCATGAAACAGTTCTGTAGAGATGAAGTAGTCTTGTGATTTTTTCCCACACCTACATATTGCGCTCTACCACGGTATCGAGCACTATTCTCTGGATAATCCAATCAAGACATATATATATATATATATGCTACCCCAAAAGGGAATAAGCGGTAGGAAATGGATGGATGGATATATATATATAGAGAGAGAGAGAGAGAGAAGAGAGAGAGAGAGAGAGAGAGAGGTGTGTGCAGTTCCAAATCATGTCCAAACAACTGAATTTATCACATGTAGACTCCAATTAACTGTACAAACATCTCAAGGATGATCACTTGAAATAAGATCATCAATCAATCAATGTTTACTTATATAGCCCTAAATCACTAGTGTCTCAAAGGGCTGCACCTGAGCTCACTTTTGAGCTTCATGGCAAAGGCTGTGAATACTTGTGTACATGTGCATTCTTTTTTTTTTTATTCAATGTGCAAACATTTTTGAAAAAAACTTCACATTTTCATTATGGAGTACTGTGTGTAGAATTTTGAGGTCAAAAATTAATTTATTCCATTTTGGTATAAGACTAACACAAAAATATCTGGAAAAAATTAAGCAATGTGAATACATTCCAAATTCACAGTATTTAAAAGGTTGTAAACAGGTGTTGTATGCTCTAAGTATGAAGGAGAATGTTTAATTTATAATCCATTATTCCTACTTCACAGGAATTAATTTACCGCAGTCAGGCCGGGAACCAATTAACAGGGATAAACAAAGGACTACTGTATATCATAGTAATCTCCAAATCAGTGTTTCCCATACGTTCTTCAGGCTATGACAAAACAAAACAATATAGTGTTGTGATGCTGATCTTACCAAACACAGGAGCCAGAGGATCACATACAGGACTTGCGTTTTGGAGAACAAGTCCTGTCCAAATTTAATGCATGCCAAGGCCTCCAGAAAGGCTATGGCCCTGCATTGGCAAGGCAAGAATGGCAAAAAAAGAAAAATAAGTTAAAAAAGCTGTAAAATTTATAAAGAAAAGAGGAAAACAACACTTTGATGTTTAGTGGTCTGAACAGGGTCTTATTTGCTTGAAGTTATATGTGTGGTAACAAATCCTAGTATGGGTAAACTGTCTTAAGCATATGTTGGTATGTTAACACATTCATTTCATCATGGTTAACATCAGCACATTCTTTTGCCTCAGGCGTTGTATTTGTATATATAAATGAAGTGACTTACCCAAACACCCAACACTGGGTACCAACTCTCTTACATTGCGTGTCTGTGAGGTAGGCGTAATACTGCCTACAGCAAAGCAAGAATCGTATGGGTGAGGTTTCAAAAAAATGATGCGTACTAACAATGAATGTTGCATTAAAGCTCTTTCACCTGACTGTTGGCGCTGTGATAATACCGACGAACAGGATCCTACACCAGCTGAGGGCGTGGCTTGCCGGAAAGACGAATATGTGCTTGAGGAAAAAGGTGTTCAACTCTGTTAGCTGTAAAGACACACAAACACACAGGACAAAGATGCTCACACATTTTGAATTTCAGATGATTTCAGATAGTTTAACATTTTCATAAACTCTGTATAGTTATGATTAATGCGTTCTGTGCAATTTTTACAGTTACAAAGGTATTTGGACACCTGGCCATTCCACCTGCTGGAAGTGCGAATGGAAGTACATAAGAATTTTTACCATGTTCATTTTATTATCCATGATGGCTTTTTTTTGGCTTACTGCATTCAGAAGAGCCAGCTTTACGCTTGGGAGACATAATGAAGTGCAAAAAAAAAAAATGTACTGAAGTTGAAAGTAAGTCAAACTAATACGCCACGTTATTCTTCTTAGTGTTGATGCTTGTGTTCTTCCGTAAGTAGTTCTCTAGTAAATGGTGTGTTTAAGGACCAAAACTATGTTTAAAAATTAATTTATGGCTGTGTATTTGTGAACATAGAACATTGTAAACTGAGGACTACCTGTACAAGTAAATGGTAAACAGGCTTCACAAGTCTCGGATAATATCAGCTTGCATCTAAAATTTTCAATATAAGCTTTGATACAAGCGGTCCTGACCTGCAGCGTGTTTACTTGTGTGAAGTTGGACAGCCACTTAACATATAAATGTCCTCCAATAAGCACGCAAGATTGTTTTTTTATTTTATTTCAGTAAAGTAATTTACAAAAATACACATGGTATGCTATGGGCTAAGAAGAGCTAGCAGCTAAACAACAGTTTAGCACACAATAGCTCACAAGCTAGACATAAGTAATACGCGTCTTTCATTGAAAATATTGCAGTCTAAAACAGCACATTTGTCAATATAAAAAAGTATCAAATAGATATAGTCATTAAGTATCTTATAAAAAAATGTGTTTTGATCATTTCATGTCCTGCATCATGTTCTTTATATAATGAATTTTTGTGCCCACTAGGTGTCACTAGAAAACAAATTAACTCTACTTAATAGCAAAAATGTGTCATGCCATAAGTGTTTTTATACCTACCATTCATTGGTCTCTGAGTAACTTACCTTGATTAAACCGTTTTTAACATTCCACACTAAGAAATAATAAAAGTGTGTACTATAATTTGTGCAGATATCATATCTGATTAATATCAGTATCGGCCAATATTCAAGGCCCCATATTCGTATTGTATTAGGAGTGAAAAACGTGTGTTGGGACACACCTAGTTTACAGTCTTCCCGTGCTCACACAGGCTGAGGCTGAAACACTTCGTTTTCAGGGGCAGTTCAGGTAGGCCGTGTGCTGGCTGTGGGACTCCGGTACTGCAGGATAATAAGAGATGTCCCGACCCCAGTCATGAGATCGGATTGGGGCCGATATTTGCCTTTTTAAGTGATCAGTAATCGGGTGATGAGCCGCTGAACCCAGCCAATCTTTACCACTGTTGTGTCCCAGTTAGGGCTGCAAAGATTCATCGAGCTAACCGAGCTCCAAGGTTTTACAATCTCTCTTTATTGTTCTTATTACAAAATATTGTTTTGGAGTGTGTTTTTAGTTTTTATTTACAAATTCAGGGAGTAAGTATCTGTATACAAGGTTTTGAGGGCAAAATCCAAATGATTTAAATGGGAGCCAATAGTAGTTCTTGCTTGTCTTTAGTTATTGTGTACTCGACACTGGATTTTGTTTGAAAAGTTGTATGTAGTGTTCAGTACCACAAATGTAATATATCATATGATTAACCAAAAAACTAGCACATTCAAATTGTAATAAGATACATTTATAAATATGTGTTAATGTGTATATAAACATTTTGAGTACTATGACCTCTTGTGAAAGTATTAAATCAGGACTCAAAATTGTATCAGATGGGCATCAGAGGCCAAAAATGTTGATCAGGACATCCCTACAGGATACTTTAGTGAGCTTTGCATGATAGGCTGTGTATAGTTTGCATAAAAACAGTCTTGATGTGTGTAGCACTTAAAATCACTATTATTGACAATAAAGTTATCATGAACCAACTGAACTCAATTTACCAAAACACTTGAGAGCTTCACTTTGGCCAAGCTCCTCTTATTTCCACAGAACAACAATGAGAAACACGACCTGCTGCAGTGTTATTCTCTCAATTTGGCTTAATGCCTGTGACCGAATCAGCTCACCATGCTGGGCCGACCTCAACCACCCCCACCCCTCCTCTAATTCACACACTCATAATTAAAGTTGAAACTAGTGAGAGGTGAGCAATTGCAGGATGACATTGTTGCATTTGTGGACAAATAATAAGGAAAACTTCAGTGTGCGTCGCAAGCTCGGCCAATTGCTTGAGACATGGCAGCATTGCTGCAGAGAACCTTCTTTGCTTTAATTGCTCCTGATTAATCCAGCCTGGTTTTGCCTTTGTATGGGATTAGCTGTTAAAGCACAGACAGCAGGACACCACATGCATTAAATGGATCCGAGTGAGACAGGTTTTAGATTTGAGCCACGGAGGAGGCAATTAGATTAGCAGGAACTTAGCATGCAGAACACACAGGATGATCCCTGCCACCAGTGACCCACCTGCCAAATGATCATGAAGAGATAGACACCCATCACTCGCTGCAGAGAAGATTTAGGATCCAGCCAGCGCACGTAGGTCCAGCTAGCTGGCGTGAACTGTAGCGCGGCTCGCTTGATCTTGCCTGTGGTTGTGTGGATGTCCCTGGATGACAGACGCAAAGATGTGATGACACGTTTTACAAGCAGAAAGTTTTCTATTGTAATTATGATTTAGACGTCTTAGTAGACATTTAATCAAATTTTAATCTCAATTTCGGCTTCCTACGATCATAGAAATATTATAACTGGAAAAAACTATTAATGAACCACGCAACGTTCATGGAAATTCCTGAGTTTGGAACCGTGAAACGGATGAGTGAGCGTGAAGTGAAAAAAATAGCACGTCTACTAGAAGTTTGGGATCTCACCATGGTTGATACTTTTTATTTGACACAGTTCGAGTGAGCTGAATCAATAATCACTGAACCCAACAAAAAAGAAACACATATTTCTGCGTTAACGTACCCACGGACAAAATTACAGAATTGGCCATTAAAACAACATGTGTTGTTAAACGCAGAATATCAAAGAAATTGACATAAATGTAAGTGTCATTGTGAGGAGAATGAACAGTGGTTTGGAAAAACAATGTGTTTGGGACCGTTCATTCATCCCCACTCTACCACAAGGTCCTGAACTAAACAATGTGGAGATGGTTACTTGAAACAGCGACTTAAAGACGAGGCTAAAGCTAGCAAGAACAATTCATACACCTACAACACTCAGCATCTGCTTGTGTTGTTGTGAACATCATCATCAATGTAAAACCAATGTACAAACTGGACATCAGTCTCGAATTGAGAGGCTCTATCCAAAGCAGTGATTTGGCACAGCTATCAGTTAAAATGTGAACGACACTGAGCCCTATGTAAAGATTGGGAAAGTAGGCATATATAGTTTCTTTACAGGGGCAACATTATTTAAAACAAACTTTTTTTACCTATTGGTACCTGCTGTTGTATATTTGGGATCAGCATAACTCCCGAAAATTTGAAATCAAACCGTGGAGGCTGTGCCGGTATATTTATAAAACAATCTTGCCTTCCTTCCTACTTCCGCTTAGTGAACAGTTTGGAATATGCACAACTGTGACATCACCGGTTGGGATTATTCATGTATGGTCTAAATGTACCTAAAGTGCCTTGCATGCATTTGCCTTTGTAGTCAGCGCTGTAGTCAGTAAGTTCCTTCTTTTTCTCCAACCTCTTGTTATGGGGCACACTGGCTCATATATGCACATGCCTCCTCCGCTGTTGCCAATTGTGATACAAAGTAGCGTAAAGTTACAACTAGGGCTGGACAAAATGGCCTTTTCTTAAAATCTCAATATTTTCAGGCAATGTCAAGATAAAAGATATATATCTCGATATTTTGCCTTAGCCTTTAATGAATACTTGATACATATAATCACACCAGTATGAGAATTCTACAGTATGTCTACATAAAACATTATTTTTCATACTGAATTAATATTTGCCCATTTTGAACTTTCATGCAGAGAGGGAAATAACAACTAAGTAAATTTACCAAAACTGTAATTATTAAACAGTTATTAAGCAGCGGCACAAACATTCATGTAATTTCCAAAACAGAAAGTGCAAGATTGTCTGAGACATTTTAAAACAAGCAATGAGTGCACTTTTGTGCATGATGTCACTAAGGTGACATATCAAAACAACACTAAATTAAAGTACACTTTTTGTACAGAACGGCACTATAATAGTTTAAAACAAATGAAGTGCACTTTTGTGCATGATGTCACACAAGATATTTCAATAAGTGTCAATTAAAAATTAGCTGCACAATATGAAATCAAATAGTGTATGTCCTTCGCCATGTGGTATGTTACTGCGGACATTATCGCCTTCTGTTGTTGACTTTTTTTTTCATACGGTGTTGATCTGAAAATGGTTCCCTGGGCATTTTGTGGGTATGGCACCGGCCGGAGATGTGGACATGCAGAGTTTCAAGCACTCCTCATTCTGTAGCGGGTGACTTTTCAAATGATGCTACAAATTAGCAGTAATGCTACTTTTTGTAGCAACGCTTTTGCTGCATACTTGACATATTACAGTTGTCTGTTCAACATCTTCCTGCTTGAAGCCAAACCACTGCCAGACTATGGAGCCTGTGCTGTTTTTTTGGGGAATTAATTCTTCTTTCTTTATTTGTTACCAGATTCGAAACCTTCTCTCTCTTGTATTACAATTCGCACCGCACCGCTAGCATCACAGCTTATCAGAGCATATGAAGTTGCACGCGCGACAGTATGTGATGTATGTAAGATGGTGCGTTTGTTTTATGTCTCTGTGAGAAGGAGACAAGAAAGAGTGAGAAACGCATTTAGTGTAATGCTTGCAGCTAAAAGCAACTGCGTGAGAATGTATACTCATATATCACGATAGTCATTTTCTATATCGCACAGAGACAAACCCGTGATATATCGAGTATATTCGATACATCGCCCAGCCCTAATTCCAACTTACATCAGTCAGTAGACTGAATATGGAAGCGCTAAAAACTACAAAAAAGATGGCGGGGAGAATATGCAGTCAAAGTGGAAGCACGTAAATAAGATCCGCCTACAAAACGGTGCATCCTGAAGAGACGATTAGAAAGTGGCTTGAAAACAGTCTGTAAAACATACAGTAATACATAAAATATGTTCACCAAAGAACCACCATTACATGTAATGTAGACCATGAGAAAGTGGTTCCAATGTAAAAAAAAAAAAAAAAAAAAAAGTCATAATAATATGACCCCTGTAAGGCACACAATCACCAAAGTACTTAATTGGTTATTGTGCACAGTTCTGGTATTACTGCCCAAAAGTGACTTAAAATATTTCATACACTTTAATTCAGGTACATATGTAGCCAAACAACAAAGTAAGGATGGGCGATACGGCCTAAACTCTATATTGCGATATCATATGTTATTTGGTATGTAAATAATACAACAGCATGTGTATAACAATATTCATTTAAATAATTTCATACTAATGGCTTGGATTTAAATCATTTTCGTCCTTAAAGCTCTCCTGTGTCCAGCCAAGAACTCATTTCCTGAGTTCATAAACATTACCAAAAACAACAAAAGATTTGGTAGAATTAAAAATATCGACCAAACCACAGTTGTATTGTACCATATGTCCCGGCAAGAAATCTGCGTTCAAAGGACTCCAGCTTATTAGGGATTCCCAAAGCCCCCAAAAAAGTCTGCGAGCTATAGAGCGTTTTCCATTCGGGCTCCAGTACTCTGGAATGCCCTCCCGGTAACAGTTTGAGATGCCACCTCAGGACACCATTTAAGTCTCACCTTAAAACTCATTTGTATACTCTAGCCTTTAAATAGAATCCCTTTTTAGACCAGTTGATCTGCCGTTTCTTTTCTTCTTCTCCTATATCCTACTCTCCCTTGTGGGGGGGGGGTCCGGTCCGATGGCCATGGATGAAGTACTGGCTGTCCAGAGTCGGGACCCAGCATGGACCGCTCATCCAGAGTCGGGACCAAGGATGGACCGCTCACCTGTGTATCGGCTGGGACATCTCTGCGCTGCTGATCCGCCTTCGCTTGGGATGGTTTCCTGCTGGCTCTGCTGTGGACGGGACTCTCGCTGCTGTGTTGGATCCGCTTGGACTATCGCGGCTGTGTTGGATCCACTATGGATTGAACTTTCACAATTTCATGTTAGACTTGCTCGACATCCATTTCTTTCGGTCCCCTAGAGGGGGGGCGGGGGGGCTGCCCACATATGTGGTCCTCGCCAAGGTTCTCAGTCATCATTGTCACCGACGTCCCACTGGGTGTGAGTTTTCCTTGCCCTTATGTGGGCCGACCGAGGATGTCGTAGTGGTTTGTGTTGTGGTTTGTGCAGCCCTTTGAGACACTAGTGATTTAGGGCTATATAAGTAAACATTGATTGATTGATTGATTGTATTGACCTTACACTGATATTTTACTTCGTATCATTACTGTCCATAATTGTATCAATCTTCCCATCTGTTTACTAAATAAAACCTCTGCCTGGTTTTCAATTAATACTTGGGCTTATTATGCTACTGTATTTTAATGATGGTTGCTCTGGTACCACCAAGTTTTTTCTGAGGTGGTACTTATATACATATGTAACATGTATATGTGTGACATATTTTTAACATTTTTATGATTGAGAACCTTCCAGGTCCCTGGGACCAAACTTTATTAGATCCCTTAAGGTTCAAATTAATATTCATATTGTAATGGTTTGGAAAAGGAAAATGTCAAAATGCTCCCTGCATGCTTTGATTTTTCAGTGTGTGGGAATAAGTGGCAAAAGTTTAGATACCCCTGATTTACGTGGCATATCGTCTTATGGCACAACCCTCCTTCTAATTATAAATGTGTATGACATACTTAATACTGGCCCAGTGGTAGGTTCTCATCTCCAGAAAGCGGCACACCGTCATGCCCAGCCAGATGCCTCCTCCGTTACACAACAGAATGTCCAGAATCACCTGGTCCCACCAGCACTCGGCAAAGTTTGGCAGGAGATGCATGAAAAAGAGCTAAATGAAAAACATGCATGAGAACGATGACCGTTGAAATCGGTCGCTGTGGCCGTACCTCAGTCAGCTCCCAGGTAATACTGATGGTCCAGCAGAGGCCGTAACTTCGGATGAGCAGAGCTTTCATGCCCCAGCCCCAAAAGTGACTGAAGGCAAATATGTCCAAATGGCTGAGGATCCTCTCCCAGGTAATGACATGGCAGTTGACCGCATACTCCTACAGGATGGCAGCCTTGACAATCTCAGCGTCTGCTCACACCTCACTAACAGACATAAAAAGCCCACCATGACTTACCATTATGTCTGCCTCTCTTTTGGCATAGCGCAGGTTCGGATCCAGCCAGTACATTAGCTGTTTGACCTGCTGCCAGTTCAGGAAGATGATGAAAACCAGGAACAGGAAGTAGAGGACGCTCAGGCCTAAACAACAAAGGGACATTAAAATCCAATAAAAGGTATTTGTGTAAGCTAACTCTTCTACTTAGAATTGGACCAAATATGCAGTGCTGCTGTGTTGCTTTTCTTTCTCTGACAAACACACTATATGGTGGCACTCTTTTCAAACACCATTTTGACCCTGTACTTCAGATTGATTTCATTACACTACAAAAACCTCCACCGTTTTTAGCTCGCCCACAAAGATTTTATTATAAATATTTAAAAATTCAAAAAATTCTAAACAATTTTTTAAACTTGGGACGTCCCAAGACCAGATTGTGGACGCAGGCAACGAGATGTAGTTTGTGGACACCTGTGTTAACCAGTAAGCTAGAGAGCTTAAATGTAAACAGGTTGGTTATCCATACAAATATCAACAGGATGACACCAAGCATATAGTATCAATCAGTATGGTCAATACTACAGCGATCAAATTTCTTTATTGTCAACAAGTATTTGTTACTTTTTGTTATTGATAATAAAAATCCCTAGGCAAAAACCAAAGGTTTCCAATTTAGAGCCAATTGTAGGAAATAATTAAAAAATGTAGTTGATATTGTTTCACCGTCATCCTGGATTTTTGCCTGAATGTAATTGTGATCCAAAATTTAATCATTCATTGATTTTGAACATTTTAAGCTAATTAGCAGTTGATTTATATTAGTTTTGACAAAATAATACTATTTGAAATGATGCAATGTTACCGCATATGTCAGCAGCCAAATTAGGAGTCTTTGTAACCAGCTTTGAAATGGTTCTATTTTCATTTACATACCAAAAAATACATCTTTACGACAGGAGGCTACAATATAAAGTGGGGCAAAAAAGTATTTACTCAGCCACTGATTGTGAAAGTTCCCCCACTTAAAATGTTGACAGAGGTCTGTGATTTTCATCATAGGTACATTTCAACTGTGAGAGACAGAATGTGAAAAAAAATCCAGGAATTCACATTGTAGGAATTTTAAAGAATTTATTTGTAAATTATGGTGGAAAATAAGTATTGGTCACTTCAAACAAGGAAGATATCTGGCTCTCACAGACCTGTAACTTCTTCTTTAAGAAGCTCTTCTGTCCTCCGCTCGTTACCTGTATTAATGACACTTGTTTTAACTAGTTATCTGTATAAAAGACACCTGTCCACAGCCTCAAAAAGTCAGACCAAAGAGCTGTCGAAGGACACCAGGAAAAGAATTGTAGACCTGCACCAGACTGGCAAGAGTGAATCTACAATAGGCAAGCAGCTTGGTGTGAAAAAATCAACTGTGGGAGCAATTATCAGAAAATGGAAGACATACAAGACCACTGATAATCTCCCTCGATCTGGGGCTCCACGCAAGATCTCATCCCGTGGGGTCAAAATGATCATGAGAACGGTGAGCAAAAATCCCAGAACCACACGGGGGATCTGGTGAATGACCTGCAGAGAGCTGGGGCCAAAGTAACAAAGTTTACCATCAGTAATACACCACGCCGTCAGGGAATCAAATCCTGCAGTGCCAGACGTGTCCCCCAGCTTAAGCCAGTGCATTTCCAGGCCCGGGGCTTCACGGTGGCAGAGGGGTTAGTGCGTCTGCCTCACAATACGAAGTTCCTGCAGTCCTGGGTTCAAATCCAGGCTCAGGATCTTCCTGTGTGGAGTTTGCATGTTCTCCCCGTGAATGCGTGGGTACACTCCGGGTACTCCGGCTTCCTCCCACTTCCAAAGACATGCACCTGGGGATAGGTTGATTGGCAACACTAAATTGGCCCTAGTGTGTGAATGTGAGTGTGAATGTTGTCGGTCTATCTGTGTTGGCCCTGCGATGAGGTGGCGACTTGTCCAGGGTGTACCCCGCCTTCTGCCCGATTGTAGCTGAGATAGGCGCCAGCGCCCCCCGCGACCCCAAAAGGGAATAAGCGGTAGAAAATGGATGGATGGATGGATGTCCAGGCCCGTCTGAAGTTTGCCAGAGATACAGCAGAGGATTGGGAGAATGTCATGTGGTCAGATGAAAGCAAAATAGAACTTTTTGATATAAACTCAACTCGTCGTGTTTGGAGGAAGAAGAATACTGAGTTGCATCCCAAGAACACCATACCTACTGTGAAGCAAGGAGGTGGAAACATCATGCTTTGGGGCTGTTTTTCTGCTAAGGGGACAGGACGATTGATCCGTGTTAAGGAAAGAATGAATGGGGCCATGAATCGTGAGATTTTGAGCCAAAACCTCCTTCCATCAGTGAGAGCTTTGAATGGTTGACAAAATACTTATTTTCCACCATAATTTACAAATAAATTCTTTAAAATTCCTACAATGTGAATTCCTGGATTTTTTTTCACATTCTGTCTCTCACAGTTGAAGTGTACCTATGATGAAAATGACAGACCTCTGTCATCATTTTAAGTGGGAGAACTTGCACAATCGGTGGCTGACTAAATACTTTTTTGCCCCAGTGTATATTTCAGGCCATATCCCCTATCCCTAGTACACACCTTGAAACAACTGACAAGCGTGTGTGTAATAAATCTAAACAGGATTAGTTGAAAAACATGCAATATGTATTTGCACGGGACTTTAACGGCTAAATTCTTCTAAAAGGGGAACTGCACTTTTCCCCCCCGAATTCTTCTAAAAGGGAACTGCACTTTTTTTTTTTTAGAATTTTGCCTATCGTTCAAAATTCTAATGAGAGACAAGTTTTTTTTTGCATTCTAATTTGTAATAATTGGGTCATTTTAGGTGACTAGCAATGCAGTTAATGGGGTGCAATCCATTCACCCTCTAATTTACTTTAAAAATGCATCCAAAATCTGCCAACAATACTTCATTTATGTTCTGTAACCTGTAGAATAACCAAGTTGTAGCAACATTGTTATAGTAAGTGCAAACACTGAGAAACTCTTTTCCTAGCATACTAACACATCGTCTTGTGATGGCATGCTACGGCAAGTGTTAAGCTAGTTTCTTGCGTAAGCACCTGAATGGCTTTAGAGTTTGCAATACACAATACAAGGTGATAGGACACCAATCTAAACTGACTGAAAAACATGAACAAACATATAACAGTATCTGTAAAGTATTAGCCCACATTTCATGTTTTCTTTGTACACAGCTAGTTCGACATTCATTGTACGATGATGTGCTGCATATATCATGATCAATACTATAGACAGTTGTGCATTTAGTCTAGCTGGCCGGAGATCATTCCAATATAATTAAGGTAAACACACCATCTATGTCCATCCATTTCCTACCGCTTGTCCCTTTCGGGATCGCTAGAGCCTATCTATGTCGCCATAGCTTGGCTTCAAGTTCCACATTTGCAGTATCTAGTCACGCCGATTTCACTATCTATGCTTCCGTCTGCTCCAACGATTCACCCTCTATTCGTGCTCGCTTCTATAACCAGTAGTTCACCCTCCATATATTCAGCTTCAAAAAGATAAGATTGCGAATCCTCATTTGTCCAAAAATAGTCATCTTTGTTGTCTGTTACCAAGTCTGCCATGATTAGAACGCACTCGCGTATGTTTCCGGAAAAAGGAACACACAATAGATGCCGATAGTTTGAGGTGCGCTGCTATGGAAACGGAAATCAATGCGCTGAGGAAAGAAGTTCCGGTATTGCATAAAATGACCAAAATATAGTAAATATTGTACGTGTTATGAATGTGTCTGTTACTATTTATATATATTTTTGATTTGTGTATATAAAATGTTGATGTAGGGTTGGAAGTTGTTTTAGAGGGCTTTGAAGAAATAGAATTTGCCTTTCTCTGATCAATGCACTGTGAAATGAAGGTCTTTAACGTTAGCGCTTATAATAACACTATCGCCAATATTTGGTTAATATTCAGGGCACTTAATTTATCTATTGGGTTTTTATTGTTGTAATAAACGCATTGACGTCATGGCTCCCGTTGGCTCCACTGTAAACAGACTTTTATTTATGTTAATTTACAAGTTATAATGCATTTTAAAAAATATATGTGTTGTCTCTCATAATGACTGTGAATTATAGTGCAGTTTCTCTTTAAGACAGGGTGGTCAAATGTACTCCCCGCAGGCCGGATCAGGCCCGCGAACAGGTTTCATCCGGCCCTCGGGGTGAGTTCACTAAGAATAAAAAAACAAAAACATTTTTGAAAGAAAGAAACTGCTGTTCTAAATGTGTGCACGAGATGTCGCAATAGCAATTCTTTGTATCTTTGTAGATGATGCTACATATGTAAAAAAAAAAAAAAAAAAAAAGAAACCACATGTTAGTGCAACAGTCGAGGAAAACAAGCAAAGTACATAAATAACATATTGTAGTTTGATTTTGATATTTTTTTCTTGAGTTGACTGATGAACATTTTCATGTAATTTATTCAGAAAGTATAAATAACAATACATTTATAATACTATTAACTGTAGATGTCCGATAATATCGGCTGATAAATGCTTTAAAATGTAATATCGGAAATTAATGGTATTGGTTTTGAAAAAAGTAAAATTTATGACTTTTTGAAACAACGCTGTGTACACTGACGTAGAGAGAGGAACGGCGCGCCAATAACCCCCCCTCCACCCCACACCTCAACCGCCCACCTCCTCATGTCCCAAATTCAAAGCTGATGTTTTGAGGCACGTTAAAAAAATAATGCACTTTGTGACTTCAACAATAAATATGGCAGTGCCATGTTGGCATTTTATTCCATAACTTGAGTTGATTTCTTTTGGAAAACCTTGTTACATTGTTTAATGCATCCGGCGGGGCATCACAACAAAATTAGGCATAATAATGTGTTAATTCCACGACTTTATATATCTGTATCGGTTGGTATCAGTATCGGTAATTAAGAGTTGGACAATATCGGAATAGCGGATAGCAGCAAAAAATAAATTATCTGACATCCCTACTATTAACCGCAACATTTAAGTGTAAAAAAAACAAACAACAACATACATTTTAAACAAAGAAAACAATCTGAAGTTGTCTTGAGTTTTAAGTTATCGTGCCATGATTTTACTAGGAGTAGATTTTTCTCCATGTGGCCCCCGATATAAAATGAGTTTGACACCCCTGCTTTAGGTAATTGAACATTGAAGCAATGCAATATTTCCCCTACCATTAGATCTTATAATAACTATTTATTTACACAACGGCATGACTTTTATTAGACTAAAGGAATACCTATACTCACCGAAGACTATCCTCCATATCGCTGGGTGTGGTCTTGTGAACGGACCTACAATGGACAAATACAGTGAATGACTTGTATTGAAGCTTTCCAAAAATAAAAAAAGTGCTTATGCTACGAAAAATCCATCCATTTTCTACCGCTTGTCCCTTTTGGGGTTGCGGGGGGGGGTGGCTATCTCAGTTGGATTCGGGCAGAAGGCGGGGTACATCCTGGACCAGTGGTTCTCCAATGGGGTTACGCGTACCCTTGGGGGTACTTGAAGGTATGCCAAGGGGTACGTGGGATTTGTTAAAAATATTCTAAAAATAGCAACATTTCAAAAATCCTTTATAAATATATTTATTGAATAATACTTCAACAAAATATGAATGTAAGTTCATAAACTGTGAAAAGAAATGCAACAATGAAACATTCAGTGTTGACAGCTAGATTTTTTGTGGACATGTTCCATAAATATTGATGTTAAAGATTTCTTTTTTTGTGAAGAAATATTTAGAATTAAGTTCATGATTCCAGATGGATATCTATTACAATCCCCAAAGAGGGCACTTTAAGTTGATGATTACTTCTATGTGTAGAAATATTTATTTATAATTGAACCACTTGTTTATTTTTCAACAAGTTTTTAGTTATATTTATCTTTTTTTCCAAATAGTTCAATAAAGAACACTACAAATGAGCAATATTTTGCACTGTTATACAATTTAATAAATCAGAAATTGATGACATAGTGCTGTATCTTACTTTTTTCAACCAAAAATGCTTTGCTCTGATTAGGGCAGTGGTTTTTAACCTTGTTGGAGATACCGAACCCCACCAGTTTTATATGTGCATTCACCGAACCCTTCTTTTGTGAAAAATATATTTATATTTTTTTCAAATTCAAGTCAAAGTTTTTTTGTTTTTTTTTACCGGTGCACAAAATGAGCCATGCGCAAACATCATCTTGCTCAAAGGACAAAACCAACACAGTGCATGAACTCACAACAAATTACACACCTGCAAATCAGTATGACTTCTGCTGTGGCCGTATCCATAATACGCCGATATGGAGAAGTTTTTATTTGCACGATGAGTCGGGTGTGTCTCGACCTCTGCGGCGGAGGGTCCGTCGAACCCCTGACTCACTGAACCCCTAGGGTTCTACCGAACCCAGGTTAAGAACCACTGGATAAGGGGTACTTGAATTAAAAAAATGTTCACAGGGGGTACATCACTGAAAAAAGGTTGAGAACCACTGCCCTGGACAAGTCGCCACCTCATCACAGGGCCAACACAGATAGACAGACAACATTCACACTCACATTCACACATTATGGAAAATGTAGTACCATTGGGAAATGCCAGCACACTGATGACAAGGAAGAAAGAGATGACCAAAATGAGGCCCACCCAAAGATTATTATCTGGATTCCCATCATCTCTAGAATCAAAGCACAGATTATATATTAGTTTGGTATTAAAGCAGACAATACATGCAGCAATCGAAGTGTCACTAAAACACTGGGTTACTATAACATTTGTAAGGATTTATAGTGAAATTGATAGTTTGTTGACTCCTTTACTTTGTCAATGCTAGTTTGTGTGGTAGCTAACAGAGGCGGTGGGCAAGATGTTAAATGTTTACATGTTTATTGTCTTCAAGTTCAAAAAAGTGGTATTAGTGGTCAGCTACACGCCAACCAGCCAGAATGTACCTGCGCGAGTCAGAGCATCACTGTTAGCCGTTAGCATGCTAGCCCCCCCTTCCCCTTACCTCGCGAAGGCGAAGTACATCAAACTGAGCACGGTGCATGTCAGCAAAGTGATGGTGTGCGGCCGATAGAAGAACTCTATCGTGATGTCCTCGACCTGCTGCTCGTTTATCATTCGGAAATGCATCCTGTAGTTCACGTCATCCTTGCTGAGAGTGTGGGAGCCGCCGCGGTACACTGTCGCCATAGCTGGCCCGAGCTAGTAGCCCCTCCACCCGGACATGCGCAGCAAGCCGCAGCAGGGGAGCGGGCGGACATGGCTCCGGCGGAAGGTCGCGCACCGGCGGCACAGAGGACATCCGCGAAGGGTAACGGCGGGCGAAATGGAAACGATATCCGAGTGGTGAGCTTTGGTTGGTGTAAACATTGACAGGGAGTGTCTCCGAACGGAAGAGCCCATTCTCCATTATGAGGTCATTGTTTTCACTTGTTAATCGAATCTTGTCACAAAATCAGTCCTGATACAAACACATGATGCGATTTCAATGTCAAATGAATGACGGCCCTTTACCATGAATTGATTAACGTGGACCCCGACTTAAAGACGTTGAAAAACGCATCGGGTGTTACCATTTAGTGGTCAATTGTAAGGAATATGTACTGTACTGTGCAATCTAATAAAAGTCTCAATCAATCAAAACAATTTAATTTTAACTTGACGTTTGTAGTGTGTGTCTCCCTCTAGTGGTTGCCGGTTGCGTTGCATGACTGTTTAAATTTTTTTAATCTCAGATTCATGTTGAGATTCTTTTTCATCGAGATTCTAAATATCTATTTATAATGTTCACAATTTGATTATATATATATATATATATATATATATATATATATATATATATATACTTTATATTAGGGGTGTGGTAAAAAGTCGATTCGAATACGTTGTGCGATTCAGAATCGTTTCTCTTTTTTTTTTAAATCCATTTTTAAATTTTTTTTTTGTCAATCCAACAAACCACTACACAGCAATACCATAACAATGCAATCCAATTCCAAAACCAAACCTGACCCAGCAACACTCAGAACTGCAATAAACAGAGAAATTGAAGGCCTACTGAAATGAGATTTTCTTATATAAACGGGGATAGCAGGTCCATGCTATGTGTCATACTTGTTCATTTCGCGATATTGCCATATTTTTGCTGAAAAGATTTAGTAGAGAACATCCACGATAAAGTTCGCAACTGGAGAAAAGCCCTTCCTCTACCAGAAGTCGCAGACGATGAGGTCACATGTTGATGGCTCCTCATATATTCACATTGATTTTAATGGGAGCCTCCAACAAAAACAGCTATTCAGACCGAGAAAACAACAATTTCCCCATTAATTTGAGCGAGGATGAAAGATTCGTGTTTGAGGATATTGATAGCGACGGACTAGAAAAAAATAAAAAAAAATAAAAAAAACGCGATTGCAATCGCGTTGCATTGAAACGGACTCATATGTTTTTAGAGACATTTACTAGGATAATTCTTGGAAATCCCTTATCTTTCTATTGTGTTGCTAGTGTTTTAGTGAGTTTAACTGTACCTGATAGTCGGAAGTGTACGTCCACGGCCGGGTGTTGACGCGCAGTGTCTCAGGGGAGTCGACGGCAGCTGTATGGACGGCACAAGCTCAGCTGATATCTGGTAAGAGGCGACTTTTTAACCAAAATTTTCCCACCGAAACCTGCTGGTTGACATGTAGTCGGGATCCATGTCGCTGTGATCCATACTAAAGTTTCACCTCCGTGAATTTTAAACAAGGAATCACCGTGTGTTTGTGTGGCTAAGGGCTAAAGCTTCCCAACTCCGTCTTTCTACTTTGACTTTTCCAATATTAATTGAACAAATTGCAAAAGATTCAGCAACACAGATGTCCAAAATACTGTGTAATTATGCCGTTAAAGCAGACGACTTTTAGCTGTGTGTGTACGCAGCGCTCATATTCATAACAGCCCGTAACGTCACACGTACACGTCATCATTAGGCGACGTTTTCAAGAAAAAAGTCACGGGAAATTTAAAATTGCAATTTAGTAAACTAAAAAAGCCGTATTGGCATGTGTTGCAATGTTAATATTTCATCATTGATGTATAAAGTATCAAACTGCGTGGTGGGTAGTAATGGGTTTCAGTAGGCCTTTGAGAGGAGACACAAACACGACACAGAACAAACCAAAAGTATCCATCCATCCAACCATTTTCTACCGCCTATTCCCTTTTGGGGTCGCGGGGGGCGCTGGCGCCTATCTCAGCTACAATCAGGCGGAAGGCGGCGTACACCCTGGACAAGTCGCCACTTCATCGCCAGGCCAACAAACCAAAAGTAGTGAAACAAAAATGAATTATCAACAACAGTATCAATATTAGTTATAATTTTAGCATAGCAGTGATTAAAAATCCCTCATTGAAATTATCATTAGACATTTATAAAAAAAAACAAAAAAACAATGGCTTACACTTGCATCGCATCTCATAAGCTTGACAACACACTGTGTCCAATATTTTCACAAAGATAAAATAATTCATATTTTTGGTTTGTTTAATAGTTAAAACAAATTTACATTATTGCAATCAGTTGATAAAACATTGTCCTTTACAATTATAAAAGTTTTTTTTTTTTTAAATTCTACTACTATGCTTGCATGTCAGCAGACTTGGGTAGATCCTGCTGAAATCCTATGTATTGAATGAATACAGAATCGGAAAAATATCGTTTTGGAATCGAGAATCGAATCGAATCGAAAAAATCGATACATTATCGAATCGTGACCCCAAGAATCGATATTGTATCGAATCATGGGACACCAAAAGATTTGCATCCCTAATATATATATATATATATATATATATATATATATATATATATATATATATATAGTTCCCTTTTTAAACTAAGTTGTTAAAAATAAGTTTCAGCCAAGTTTATTGGCAACACTAAATTGGCCCTAGTGTGTGAATGTGAGTGTGAATGATGTCTCTCTATCTGTGTTGGGCCTGTGATGAGGTGGCGACTTGTCCAGGGTATACGCCGCCTTACGCCCGAATGCAGCTAAGATAGGCTCCAGCGACACCCCGCGACCCCCAAAAGGGACAAGCGGTAGAAAATGGATAAATGGAAGTTTCAACCTCCACAAAGAGCTTTTCTAACCTGCAACCTGTTTTGACAAATTTAATTATGGGCCTGCTGCAATGCCAGTGTCTATTCACTATTATACTACAAACCCCGTTTCCCTATGAGTTGGTAAATTGTGTTAGATGTAAATATAAACGGCATACAATGATTTGAAAATCCTTTTCAACCCAAATTCAGTTGAATTCACTACAAAGACATGATATTTGATGTTCAAACTCATAAACTTTATATATTTTTTTTGCAAATAATAATTAACTTAGAATTTCATCGCTGCAACACGTGCCAGAGTAGTTGGGAAAGGGCATGTTCACCACTGTGTTAAATCACCTTTTCTTTTAACAACACTCAATAAACGTTTGGGAACTGAGGGAATTATTTGTTGAAGCTTTGAAAGTGGAATTCTTAACCATTCTTGCTTGATGTACAGCTTAAGTTGTTCAACAGTCCGGGGTCTTGTTGTCGTATTTTACGCTTCATAATGCGCCACACATTTTCGATGGGAGACATGTCTGGACTGCAGGCAGACCAGGAAAGTACCCGCACTCTTTTACTACGAACCCACGCTGTTGTAACACGTGGCTTGGCATTGTTTTGCTGAAATAAGCAGGGGCGTCCATGATAACGTTGCTTGGATGACGACATATGTTGCTCCAAAACCTGTATGGACCATTCAGCATTAATGGTGCCTTCACAGATGTATAAGTTACCATTGCCTTGGGCACTAATACAACCCCATAGCATCACAGATGCTGGCTTTTCAACTTTGCGTATATAACAATCCGGATGGTTATTTTCCTCTTTGTTCCGGAGGACACCACGTCCACAGTTTCCAAATATAATTTGAAATGTGGACTTGTCAGACCACAGAACACTTTTCCACTTTGCATCAGTCCATCTTAGATGAGCTTGGGCCCAGCGAAGCCAGTGGCGTTTCTTTGTGTTGTTGATAAATGGCTTTCGCTTTTCATAGTAGAGTTTTAACTTGCACTTACAGATGTAGCGACCAACTGTAGTTACTGACAGTGGATTTATGAAGTGTTCCTGAGCCCATGTGGTGATATCCTTTACACACTGATGTCGGTTTTTGATGCAGTACCACCTGAGGGCTCAAAGGTTCATAATATCATCGCTTACGTGCAGTGATTTCTCCAGATTCTCGGAACCTTTTGATGATTTTACAGACCGTAGATGGTAAAATCCTTAAATTCTTTGCAACAGCTCGTTGAGAAATGCTAATCTAAAACTGTTCGACAATTTGCTTACAAATTGGTGACCTTCGCCCCATCCTTGTTTGTGAATGACTTAGCATTTCATGGAAGCTGTTTTTAAACCCAATCATGGCACCCACCTGTTCCCAATTAGCCTGCACACCTGTGGGATGTTCCAAAAAGGTGTTTGATGAGCATTCCTCAACTTTATCAGTATTTATTGCCACCTTTCCCAAAAAAAAAAAATATTTATCAGTTTGAACAGCAAATATGTTGTCTTTGTAGCATATTCTACTGAATATGGGTTGAAAATGATTTGCAAATCATTGTATTCCGTTTATATTTACATCTAACACAATTTCCCAACTCATATGGAAACAGGGTTTGTATACCCATACATTTTCTACCGCTTGTCCTTTTCGGGGTAAGGGGGGTTGCTGGAGCCAGGGCCGTCACTAGCTTTTAAGGACGGGGGGGGGCTTAGCCCCTAGTAGTGCAATGCTGAAACAAATAATGCAAACAATAAAATGTAACTTCCAGGGCTTGACATTAATGATGTCCCGTCGTCCCGGGGACGGTAAAAAAAAATGCACGGGACGATGGCTTTTAACCATTTTTTTCTTTTTCTCTTTATGCATTTATTCATTTTACGTTTTATATTAAATGTCTTGGATTTTCCTCCCTCTGAAAATCCTATGAAATGTTTAACAAGCCATCCTATAATAATACAACAGCTATTAATGTCACAAATCAATGCAATAAAACAAATATCTTTACATATTTGTTTTTTTTCATTATTTTAACAATAGGCTAATGTATACTACTGTATATAGATTCTACAAGAAACACAAAACTTAAAAACTAAATTACTTACAATTGCAGACACAAGGTTTTGTGCAGCTTGACCACGGAGTTGAGAAGGAGCAAAGACCTTCAATACTTGCATGTGAAAATCACAAAGAAATCTTCTGGGGGAGAATGATGTCCCTACAGGTATTTGGTTTACAAACTTTCAGCCCCACCTAAAACACAATTCAACCAGCCACCGCTGATTAAGATGCATTCTTATTTTAGGCAAAACATAAGACAATACTCTCTGTATAAGTGTAACCAGGAATAAGTCTTCAAGTAACAATATTCAAATACTAACTTTGTTGGGTAAGACAAACTTTGGTTTTATTCTGAATCTAGTGAAACAGATTGGTGGTTTTAGCAGATTATAAAGACTTTCAGGTGTTTATATATGTTTAAGTATTTGGCAGACACTTTTATCCAAAGCAACATACATGAAAAATACATATAAAACAATCACTGTAAACATGACCGTTTACGGGAAGAATGGAATAGAAAGTATCAATACAAAGTGTCAAGACAGAATAAACTCTCTGCCGTTGCAGCAACAGAGATACAGTCTATTGGTCCGTAAGATATATAGATATATAATATATTCATACATTGTTTATGTAGGATATACACATGTATATATAACCTAATCATATTGTTTCTTCAATTTAAAAATAGTTGACCGTTTTTTCCCCCTTCTCTGGGATTATTATTCCCAGTTTTGTTCTTGGACGTCTGGTCACTCCTAGCATATGAGAATATTATATTACTGTTAAGCAAACTATGAACACGCCAAAACATGTGTCCTTTATCATAGTTACCTGTATGACAAAAAAGCGCGTGAAAATCGGTGGTATTCAGTGAGATAAAATGCGCAGACAGTTCATTGCTCCTGCCAAAACAATTGCACTGAGTGGAGTGGATCACCACTCCAAAATGGCGGCCGTGTGTCTCTTCTCGTCAGCGCCAGTAGGCAGTAGCGCTCCTTACGCTATGAAGTGAGGGGAAACTGAGTGAATAATGACAAGTTATATGATTATTTATTTTTAACTCTTATTCGGGCCACTTCAAAATGAATATTTCGGCATGTATTTGTAAAAAAAAGAAAATAAATATAAATAAAATAAAATATAATGCCAAATCATTTAGGGGGGGCTTAAGAATATTTTAGGGGGCTGGAGCCCCCCTAAAATAGGCCTAGTGACGCCCTTGGCTGGAGCCTATCTCAGCTGCATTTCGGCGAAAGGCGTCGTACACCCTGGACAAGTCGCCCCCTCAACGCAGGGCCAGCACAGATAGACAGACAACATTCACACTCACATTCACACACTAGGGCCAATTTAGTGTTGCCAATCAACCTATCCCCAGGTGCATGTTTTTTGGAGGTGGGAGCATGCCGGAGTACCTGGAGGGAACCCACGCAGTCACAGGGAGAACACGCAAACTCCACACAGAAAGATTCAAAGCCTGGGATTGAACTCAGGACTACTCAGGACCTTCGTATTGTGAGGCACATGCACTAACCCCTGCCCTACTGTGCAGCCCTTTTTTTTATCACATTCACACACACATTCACACACTGATGGCGTTAGCTGCCATGCAAGGCCCTAACCACGACCCATCAGGAGCAAGGTTGAAGTGCCTTGCTCAAGGACACAACGAAAGTGACGAGGTTGGTAGAAGGTGGGGATTGAACCGGGAACCCTCAGGTTGCTGGCACGGCCACTCTTTCAACCGCTCCACGCCGTCCCTATTGTATTATAATGTTACTATTATAGTTCCCACACGTTTCTCTTACAGGCAGTACGGGACGAACCGGCCAACGAACCCCCACATGTTATACCGCTAACAACTAATTTTACGCTTTTTTGTCTAATTCTGCAGCCATACACCTCACAATCGTAAAACTTGGTATTTGTAACATGCTAACTGTATGCATGTTTACATAAGCATGCTAACATTAAAATGCTAGATCTTTGCGCTCAATTTGCAAACCTTTACCATAGAGTCGTATAACTTTGTATGTGACACTTGTTAACCACTAACATGCTAATGTTAGCATCCTAGCATACTAATATGAACATACTACCTTTTTAGCTAATTTTATGTTTTTTTTCTCTCTAATTAGTCCGCCATACACCTAACAGTCATATAACTTGGTATGTGACACATGCTAACTGTTAGCATGCAAACATAAGCATGCTAACATTAAAGTGCTAAGTTAAGTTAACTTAACTCCCGGCCAGATGTCCAGGGCACAGATAGTAGGCCCATCAAAATTTCCGCCAGAATTTTCTACTTCTTATTATCCATCCATCCATTTTCTACCGCTTATTCCCTTTCGGGGTCGCGGGGGGCGCTGGCGCCTATCTCAGCTACAATCGGGCGGAAGGCAGGGTACACCCTGGACAAGTCGCCACCTCATCGCAGGGCCAACACAGATAGACAGACAACAATCACACTCACATTCACACACTAGGGCCAATATAGTGTTGCCAATCAACCTATCCCCAGTGCATGTCTTTGGAAGTGGGAGGAAGCCGGAGTACCCGGAGGGAACCCACGCATTCATGGGGAGAACATGCAAACTCCACACAGAAAGATCCCGAGCCTGGATTTGAACCCAGGACTGCGGGACCTTCATATTGTGAGGCAGACGCACTAACCCCTCTGCCACCGTGAAGCCCTACTTCTTATTACTATACTAAAAAATACAGTGCAAGTAGAGATTCGAATTGAAAACCGAGTTGAATTGAAAATCGATTCTAAATCAAATCATCACCAAAGGAATCAGAATCGAATCGTTAGATGCCCAAACATTCACACACTTCGGGGTAAGGCCTTTACACAAATACACAACACTTCGGGGTAAGGCCTTTACACAAATACACACATATCTAGTAATGTATTAAATAATAAATCATTTTACATTCTTCTCTACAAAGTATTCCTAATTAAATAATATATAAATTGAATTAAATACAGTATATATTCATACACACGTATATACTTTACATATTATTTCATGAATTATAATACATGTTCAAGTATAAAATACTAAATATTTTCAAAAAAGATAACATAACACACACAATACTTAGTAATGTATTAAATAATGAAACAGTTTACTATTTTCTACACAAATTATACCTAATTCAATTATGGATTCAATTATTATTTGTTGTATTTGAATACAGTATATATCCATACACACATAAATAATGTACATAATATTATCAATGTATTATAATACATATTCAAGTATGATACAAAATAATATTTTCAAAATATAAAAACACAATACACACATCACATGTAGTAATGTATTATCTCCACAAAATGAAACATAGTTTTATCATTTATAATTTAGTCACACACACATACATACTGTACATATTATAAATTAATGTATTATAAAAATGTTGAAGTATAAAACACTATATTAAAGTTATTCCCCCACAAAAAACACAAATTTCACAAAATAAAACCACAAGAAACACATATTTAGTATTTTATTAAATAATGACACACACCCAATTCAATAATTTGTCACTTTGTTGTATTTAAATATATATATATATATATATATATATATATATATATATATATATATATATATATATATATATATATATATATATATATATATATATATATAACACACACACACACACACAGTATTAATTAATATGTATGTGCTACAATATAGTATATTACATAAAATTTTTACTATTAATATATATATGGGGACGGCGTGGCGCAGTGGAAGAGTGGCCGTGCACAACCCGAGGGTCCCTCGTTCAAATCCCACCTAGTACCAACCTCGTCACGTCCGTTGTGTCCTGAGCAAGACACTTCACCCTTGCTCCTGATGGGTGCTGGTTGGCGCCTTGCATGGCAGCTCCCTCCATCAGTGTGTGAATGTGTGTGTGAATGGGTAAATGTGGAAGTAGTGTCAAAGCGCTTTGAGTACTTTGAAGGTAGAAAAGCGCTATACAAGTACAACCCATTTATTTATTTATTTATATAATTTTTCAGGCCATAAGGACCTCCTTAGTGATGAGTCTGCCTAGATTGTATAAAACTGTATTGAACTGATACGTATAGCTTGTTATTGTACATGTAATACTACACTTCTTAAATAATACACAGGTTGAAAAATGTATGTTTTTATGTTAAACAGATTTGGGGGTTGTTGTTTTCCTGAGCGAAAAAAACGTCTCACCTGGCGATTAGTTGTGGCTCGGCCTCCATCAGTGTGGTGTCGGCCACTATTTGATGACGTATGGTAAATTTGCAATTGTAATTATTTTGAATAAATGGCTTTTCCAATATTGCAATTACATGCAAAATACTCCCAATAAGAATGTTACCTTATAATTGCGCCCCCTATTGGACAAAGTATCCAGTAAAACAGCTATAGTAATACACAAGAAGGTAAGGTCCATCCAGAGCTATTTGCACAATAATTAAACATTTTTTCAAACTTGCTGGCGTGTTGGAATGCATCAGTCCTCGTGTGTCAGATGAATGATGGGCTGCCGGTAAAAAAGTCCAATCATTAGTTTTGTGACTTGTACTGCAATGATGTGGAGGCGACCTACCAGAGTGTTGAAATGTTGTCTGCAAATTGCTTTGTTCTGCCAGTAGATAAGAAACAAGGCGATGAAGCTTTCCGCAACCAGCAGACTCACAATCATCACTCTGACGGCCGCATGCAGCTGGAAAAAACACAAAGAAAGGTTGGTTTTTTTTTGCCGATTCAAGCTTGGGACATAGTTTATACCTTAACATCATCATATATTCTTCTATCATGTAGAATATCGATCACAAGGAGACAAGTTGCCACCACTGACCACAAGAAGCTGAGGATGTTCAGACAAAATGACAGTTTCATCTGTCAGATGGAAAGAAAAGGACAATTAAAATGTTCTTCATGTTCACTTTATTGAAAAACGTCTACTTACCACACGCATGTTTGGAGCACGGCCTGCAGCGTAGCTCAGCATTCCACTCAGCACAAACTAAATCATACCACAACACAAACATTACTTCCACAACACAGGAAATAATGACGATATCAAGTTATGCGAAGAAAAGGCGAATTGATAGAAACTAGAATATATTTACCACAACACTGGGAAAGATGTGGAACATATTTTGTGTCAGATAAAACATAACACCAAGACTGACCACGGAAACTCCAATAAGGCATTGTGCTGCCTGGAAAAGAAGACAAACAATCAGTTGCTCTTTAAGTTGCGATAAAAGGGAGACGCAACACCTCCCTGCAAAGCTACATCCAAATGTTACAGGTGTCGCTGCTGTTTCCTGGGGTTAAGATCTAAGACTCGCCTGCACAACTGCAAATAATGGGTGCACATATTAAAAATCCTGGAAAATGCAAATGTTTTGATACTTTGACTAAATTGTTTTGAGGGCCACATTTCCAGACAGTGAAGGACCGGGGAGCCGGGCGTCTCCCTTTACTATTACTGTCATTTTGTATATTCTGGGGACCAAATGTCCTTTACAGCAGTGTTCCTTGACTCAGTTAGGCTGCAAGCGCCCCTGAGAGGGCATCCAAAAAATATCTGTTTCTCAGCAGTTGTCCGTATGGGCCGCAGCGTTACTCAGTTGTTATACACTTTTCCAACACATGTGCCAGTAATGACAATAGCAAATCAGAGTTACGTATAAAGAGTATGGCCAACTAAACAACAGGCGGCATGACTGCTACCAGGAATGTGTGTAAATATAGTAAACATAAACATACTTAACTCCTAAACTTACAATAAAACTATTTCACTAAACAAAGCTATTTTTAGTGAAAATAAAATTTTCGCGGCTGTATTTGACGCACTGCTGAGGGTGTAGCCCACCTTCCGCCCGGTTGTAGCTGAGATAGGCACCAGCGCCCCCCGCGACCCCAAAGGGAATAAGCGGTGGAAAAATGGATGGAAGCTATTATTTAGTGAAAATAGAATTTTCGCGGCTGTATTTTACGCACTGCTGAGGGTGTAGCCCGCCTTCCTCCCGAATGCAGCTAAGATAGGCTCCAGCAACCCTGCGACCCCGAAAGGGACAAGCGGTAGAAAATTGATGGATGCTGCTACATTCCTGCAGTGTTTCATGACCAGGAGGTTGTCTAACACGCACCCGACGGTGCAATAAATGTAAAAAAATACACAGCACAACCCAAAAAAATTCTTATTACCCTCATTTTGCCAAAGTCCTAATTAGCTTTGGACAAACAGTCTTGGAGAGATTATGACTTGTGTGTGTGAAGTATGTCAACTGTGGTGGCTGCCTCCAATGTATTTGTAATCACAGTATGAATAACTCATTATGTATTATTCTAACTGATCTTTCTTTTTTGTAACATGCTATACGTAAATAAGTGTACTTTTGTTGTTATTTCCCCGTATTTCTGCACAATAACTGATATATGGCAACACTGTCGAGCAGCAGAGAATATGGAGTGATTTTTGGTGCAGAACATCGATCCATCCCATCCATCTTCTACCGCTTGTCCCTTTTGGGGTGTCGGGGGGTACTGGAGCCTATCTCAGCTGCATTCGGGCGGATGGCGGGGTACACCCTGGTTATTAAGCTTTTTTCATTATTGATGAATTTCTTGCTACTTTAGGTCGTATATTTTTATAAGATTCCCAGTTCATTTTATCATCTAATATTAAACCCAAAATTAGTTTTTGTTTTACTCATTCAATGCCAATCTATTTGTAATTATGTGTGACTTTCTCTTCTGCTGCTACCGAATTTCATTATTTTTAGTTTATTGAGATTCAGACATAGTCTGTTTTTGTCAAACCATCTTTTAAATGTATTAAAATCTTCTGTTATTTGTATTAGCTTCTGTGTGTTCTCTCTCTCCTGAACAAAACGTGGATGTTCTGTTGTGTTTACTTGGCACAAGATACTGTAATTGGTTTGTCTCCAGTGTTGTTCATCAACCTTCAGTTCCCATATTTGTCTTCTTTCCAGGTTGTTGGTAAAGCAATGTAAAAGCTTTTCACAATTCTCACAGGTGGAGCAGCCCAATTCTGCACAACAGGGCATTTTTACAAGGCGAAAAACTAATGAACAACAGCTCAAAATTAGTAGCAGTCATGGAGCGCTGTAGTCACATGAGTGCCTTTTGACCAATCATTGAGGAGATTGCCTGAAACCGAGTTCGTCATAATATCTTCATACACGACTCTGTATCAAACAAACAGAAGAAATCTGGAGCTAAAGCAGTGCTGCTCAATTTCTGAAGACAAACAAATGTTGTGATCTCTCCGCCGCAACTAAAAATAGTATCATTTGTCTATACAATTGTTAGGAATACACCTCTGCATAACATTGTGTCCATATTAATAGTAGATACATAAATATTAATATTACAAAGAAAAAAACATAGAAATATAGATCAATTTCCAACAAATAATAACTTTATTAACATTGGTTCTGGAAAACTATGGGATAAGGGGATTGGCAGGGAAATGGCTGGAAAGCTACTTAAATGAGAGACAGCAGATTGTTCAGATCGACCAACATCATTCTACACTCATGAACATAACCTATGGAGTCCCCCAGGGCTCGATACTGCGACCCACACTATTTATAATATATATCAACTAAATATGTAAATTATCAACGCTGTTGAAGTTCATCCTCTTTGCTGACGATACAACCATTACATGTGCAGGTGATGACGTGAAGCAACTTCTGGCCTCTGTAACTGAGGAGATGATAAAGTTAAAAACTTGGTTTAATACGAACAAATTGTCTCTGAACTTAAAGAAGACCAAAATAATGCTCTTTAGCAATCGCAAAAGTAATATACCGATCAGGATTGTTATTGATGATACACCAATAGAATATGCTCAACAAAATTCATTCTTAGGAGCGGTGATGGATGAAAATATCTCATGGAAGCCTCATATAAGTTACCTGAGGACAAAAGTTGCTAAATGTGTTGGAATGATGAGGAGATCATGTAATTTATTGAACACCAATGCTCTGCTTTTATTGTATCATTCATTTATTATGTCATATTTAAACTATTGTGTTGAAGTCTGGGGTAATTGTTATAAATCACATCTACAACCTTTAGTCACTCTGCAGAAAAAGGCTATCAGGATTGTGTCCAATGTTCACTACAGACATCATTCAAATCGACTATTTATGGACTTAAAGCAACTTAAACTGAACGATGTGATCAACTTTAAAACTGCTCAAATTATGTTCAGGGCATCCCAAAACTCTCTACCATCCAATATACAGAACATATTCCATGATAGAGATGGTCACCATTGTTACAGTTTAAGAAGAAACAACAAATTATATTTGCCTAAATTTAGAACAACTTTAAAATCAATGTGCATTTCAGTGCGTGGAGTCAGTCTGTGGAACAACTTAGGGGACAACTTAAAAATGTGTTCTAGCATGATTCAATTTAAAACACTGTTTAAAAAAGAAGTACTGAAGAAACATGAGGAGGAAAGAGAGTGATGCCCTCAGTACAGAGTGATGGAAGCGAGGTGCATGGTCAGAGAGTGTTTGGGCCCGTTTGTGTGTGTGTGTGTGTTTTGTCTCGTCTTGTCTTGTCTCATAGTATCAGTGGTACTATCGTATTGTTAATGTACAGGAGTTTTTCTTGTTTTTGTTTATAGAGTTTTGTTCTTTTATTATATTGTTTATGTTAAATGTGGAATGAGTGAGAGGGGTTGGGATATTATAAGCATCTGCTTCATCCAACCTCTTTTCAAGCCTTGCATAAATATATTTGCCAACATGTAAAAAAAAAAAACTGTGTTGAGTTGTACTGCGCAGGTTTGAAATAAATATTTCAATTCAATTCAAAAATTCTGTCACAGAAAAGATGTAAAGTGCATCAATTTGCCTGAAATTTTTAAAATTAAAAAATTCCTAATTTAGACTATTAACATTTTTTGATCGACTTGAACCATCTAATACTGAAAAATAAAATAAATAAACTATTATATATAATGGCGACTTGTCCAGTGTGTATCCCGCCTACCGCCCGAATGCAGCTGAGATAGGCTCCAGCGACCCCCCGCAACCCCGAAAGGGACAAGCGGTAGAAAAATGGATGGATGGATATTATATATGAATGTTAATACATTTAAAAACAATAACTCAGGAGCACAATATATAAAACACTTTAACCTACAAAAAAAAATAATGCAACCATTTGTGCTGTTTTATATATATATATATATATATATATATATATATATATATATATATATATATATATATATATATATATATATATATAAATATATATATTAGGGCTGTGAATCTTTGGGTGTCCCACGATTCGATTCAATATCGATTCTTGGGGTCACAATTTGATAATATATCGATTTTTTCGATTCGATTCTCGATTCAAAAATGATTGTTTTCCCGATTTAAAAGGATTCTGTATTCATTCAATACATAGGATTTCAGCAGGATCTACCCCAGTCTGCTGACATGCTAGCAGAGTAGAAGATTTTTGTAAAAAATATTTTATAATTGTAAAGGACAATGTTTTATCAACTGATTGCAGTAATGTAAATTTGTTTTAACTATTAAACAAACCAAAAATATGACTTATTTTATCTTTGTGAAAACATTGGACACAGTGTGTTGTGAAGCTTATGATATGCGATGCAAGTGTAAGCCACTGTGACACTTTTAATTTTTATAAATGTCTAATGATAATTTCAATGAGGGATTTTTAATCACTGCTATGCTAAAATTATAACTAATATTGATACTGTTGTTGATATACATTTTTGTTGCTGGGTCAGGTTTAGTTTTGGAATTGGATTGCATTGTTATGGTATTGCTGTGTAGTGGTTTGTTGGATTAATGAAAAAAAATATATCTATATATTTTTTTTAATTAAAAAAAAATAGATTTTTAAAAAATTTGAATCTATTCTGAATCGCACAACATAAACGACTCGATTTGTATCGATTTTTCCCCACACCCCTAATATATATATATATATATATATATAAATATATATATAAAGAGGGAGTCAGGATTAGTGGCTAGAGCTGCTACACACTGGAAAAACTCAAAATCTCACCAAGTATATATTTCTAATTTCCAATCAAAATATCTAAACACACATAATACAAATCACAATCCCCTGAGTAATAATTTTTCAGTGAGATATAAGTACTTGTTTGTAGGCAATAGATCCTCTGAAAAAATATATATACTTTTGAGCATCACAATTTTGTTATAAGACACAAAACTTTACAATTATAGTGAGAATAGCTAATAATAAGTTTGAATTGCCAATTTCAAGATCACTCTTAGGTTTTATAAAGCTTAAATGTAATGTCTTATTTCAATCAATTTTACCAAGACAATTTATACTCGTTCAACTGTAATTTTTTTTTTTTTGCTTATTACAAGCAAAAATAACTTGTATTCTTTTTTTTTTAATCTCTTTTTAAGAGGGGCATTTTTTGTAGTGCAATGACCACATTTTGTAGTGCACAGCTTTTTGAAGCGAAATTTGAATCTTTATACTGCATGAAACGGATAAAGCATGTTTCATTTGCACTTTAATTTTATTGACAGTTTAGTTAAGATATATATTCATTATTAGTTTAGTTTATTTAGTTAAGCACAACATAATAGTATGTGAATGTATTTTTTCTCAGTTATTTCTGAGTCCCTTTTTATGCAGTATATTTGATTAATACTTATTTTTCTAATCAGCCTGACGTAAGCCTGAAGTTTATGTTATATAGTCTTTGTAATCAACACATGCTTTCATATCATTTGACAAAGTTGTAAACTGTAAGTAGGTTAGATATAATTATTAAATATGATTAAAATCAATAATAGAATTCATTAATTAAGTGTTAATATTTGAGTTGGCACTATGCCCCTCTGTAGTGGAAAATCTGGGCCCCAAGGTCAAAAAGGTTAAAAACACTTGTTCTGCAATACATATTCGGTCTATTTATTTTGTCAGAGCTACCGAAGCACTTTGCTGTTTTTAAGAACCCTCTGCACAAAAGCTACTCAAAAATCCTCTCTATCACAGTACTTTGGTGTTTTTAAGAATCCACTGCAAAAATGTGAGTCACTCACTAGTTCTTTTACACTAAAATCATGGGCCACCAGTTAAATAGCCCAGATGATGAAACAGAAAGGACCTAAGATGGAACCTTGAGGAAAACCACTAGTATGAATAAAGAAGTTAAATAAATTACTACTGATTGCATCTGAAGTAAACAAATCAAATAAATCACATTACAAAAAATGTGTAACTGACAGCAATTGGTGTAAATTCTGCAAAGATTTTGCTCCACATTCACAACCTGTTTTTTCAGCCTGTCTGCAAGATGTTTAATTCTGCAAATGAAGCCATGTCCAACTCTATCCTAAGTATCATAATTTGTCTTTTGAAAATGTACATATGTGTCATGATTTCTGAGAGCTTGACTTAATGTCCAAATAAGTACATCCAACTCGCTGTGATGTCTCGGTGTCAATAGACTGCAAAAAACGGCGGCGTTTAAAACTGCGTACAAACATGCATGATCCTCATGATTTGGCGCTTGGCATTGTTTAACACTCGAGTCAAAGATCCTTTCTTTCTTTTCTTAGTTTATTTCGAACATGACATACCTACAACATTATTCATCAGGCAATTTCATATAATTTCACAATACATTATGTCCGAAAAGGAGTAGTAAGAAGCAACGCTTATTTAATACTACCCCTTTCCCACGTCAGAGCACCCACAAATATATACATTCATTCACTGACCTTCTTTACAGCAAAATGACATCCATGAATGAATAACACAACAGTTTTGTAACATGTACTTAATTAATTCAGTCATTATTAACATACTGAGATGAAAAATATCTTATTTTCAAAAAGGTTGAAAGTGTTTCTCATAAGTCTTCTTCTTTGTACTTCGTAAGCACTATTAATTTGAACAGCCTCTTAAACTGGATCATATCAGTACAATATTTAACTTCTTTACTTAATCCATTCCATAATTTAATATCACATACTGATATGCTAAAGGTTTTAAGTGTTGTACGTGCATACAAATGTTTTAAATTAGATTTTCCTCTAAGATTATATTTCTCCTCTTTAGTTGAGAGGAATTGTTGTACATTCTTTGGCAGCAGGTTATAATTTACTTTGTACATCATTTTAGCTGTTTGCAATTTTACCAAATCACTGAACTTTAATATTTTTGACTCAATAAATAAAGGGTTTGTATGTTCTCTATATCCAACATTATGTATTATTGTAATTGATCTTTTTTTTTTAACACAGTTAACGAATGTAGCGCACATTTGTAGTTATTTCCCCATATTTCTGCACAATAACTCAGATATGGTAACACTAGCGAGCAGTAGACAATATAAAGTGCTTTTTGGCCAAGGACGTATTTTGCTTTATTCATTATTGAAATGATTTTTGCCACCTTATGTTGTATGTTTTGTACTGTAAATGAGATTTCCAGTTCATTTTATCATTTATTAATACTCCCCAAAATCTGGTTTCTTTTACTCTTTCAACATCTACTCCGTCTATTTGTATTTGTGTCTGATGCTCTTTTCTACTGTTACCAAATAGTATTATTTTAGTTTTACTGAGATTCAAAGATAGTCTGTTTTTATCAAACCATTTTTTTAATTTGTTAATTTCTTCCGTTATTATTTGTATTATCTTCTGTGTGTTCTCTCCTGAACAGAAAGCAGGTGTGTCATCTGCAAATAAAACTAACTTCAAGTCCTTTGTAACTTTACAAATGTCGTTTATATAAAGATTAAACAATCCCTGGGGTACCCCACAAGATAAATCCAACCGTGTAGACATATTTTCACCCATCTTCACATATTGCTTCCTGTTGGTTAAATAGCTTCTTACCCAGTTCAATACCAAACCTCTGATGCCATATCATTCTAGATTTTGTATTAAAATATCATGATTAATTGTGTCAAATGCTTTTGTTAAACCCATGAATACTGCGGCCGCACATTCTTTACCGTGTATTGCATTGGTAATTTCCTCTGTTATTTTGATTAATGCCATTGATGTTCAGATATTTGCTATAAATCCAAATGATAAATGTATCTAATCGGCTATTGAAAAGTTTCTCCATGATTTTGGAGAATTGTGGAAGTAATGAAACTGGTCTGTAGTTAGTGAACTGGTGTGTGTCTCCATTCTTATGAACTGCTACAACTTTTGCAATTTTCATTTTGTCAGGGAATTTGCCGGTTAGAAATGGTACGTTACTGATATATGTAAGAGGTTCTGAAATGTCTTCTATAACCTTTTTTATCGTTACCATATCTATTCCATGACAGTCGGTTGAGGTCTTGGATTCACAACTTTTTACAATTTTGATTACTTCTTCTTTTGTCACCTTCTTAAGAAACATGGAATTGGGATTTCTGTCTATGAGTTCACTCAAGTTCTCAACTGACCCATCATCTGCATTTGGAATTCTTTGTTCCAGATTTTTTCCGATATTAACAAAGTAATCATTAAAACGTTCAACAATTTGGTTCATATTGTCATTTTTTGTATTTCCATCTAGAAAGTACTGGGGGTAATCTTTCTTAGCATCATTTTTAATGAAGCTATTTAGGATGCCCCATGTTGCTCTCATGTTCTTTCTGTTCTTGTTTAATAATTGACTGTAGTATTTCCTCTTAGATGTTCGTAGTATACCAATTAGCTTGTTTTTATATTTGTTATACTTATTTTCTGCCTCTATAAATCTCTGTGTTATAAATATTCGATATGATGTGTTTTTTTTTTTGTGACAAGCATTTCTCAGTCCTTTTGTCATCCATGGTGGGTTGTTTTTCTTTTGCTTCTTACTAAGTTCTTTCCAAAGACAATGTTATCATAGTGTTAGAAAGGTGTTGAAAAAATTCCATATGCATCATCTACATCATCTTCATTGTGTACATTGTCCCAAGTTTGTTTCCTCAGATCCTCCTTGAAGGAAATTATTCTTTCCTCTGTGCATAGTCTTTGAAATGTCTTTTTTTCAATGTTCTTCTTCTTGTAATTCCCATCATAAATAGTAAAAACTGGCAGATGGTCGCTGATGTCGGTTGTGAACAGTCCACTTGTTGTGTTATTGTCAAAGACATTAGTGAAGATATTATCAATAAGTGTAGCACTGTGACTTGCAATTCTGGTTGGCCTTGTGATTTGGGGATACAAAGTCATACTATACATTGCATCTATGAAATCATTAATGGACTTTTGCTTATTGGGGTTCAAGAGATCTATATTGAAGTTTCCACAGAAAAAAAAGTACTTTTTGACTGATTCCATTGAAAGTTCCCTTAATCCAGTCTTCAAATCCTTCAATACTTGAGTTGGGTGTTCTATATATACAACTGATCAATACATTTCTACTTCTTTCATGACATATCTCAATGGTTATAGACTCTAAAACATTGTCAATAGCTAGTGAGATGTTTTTTTACCACCTTGTGATGGAAGTCCTTCATCACACACACAGCAACTCCGCCTCCATTCTTATTTAATCTATTAACATAATTGAGTTCATATCCTTTTGTATCCATCCATGTTTCTGATACAACAATAATTTTGAAAGGTTCTTTAAATTGTTCCAAAAATGATTTCATATTGTTAAAATTGGCATACGAGCTTCTGCAGTTAATATGGATGATTGACAGTTTGTTTTTGGAATTAATGTTGTCCTTTACAGAACAGGAGGGCTCTATTTGACAACCTATTTAAAAAAAAAAAAGCAGTAGAAAATGGATGGATGGTCAAAGATCATTCATGTAACAGGAGTGCTTTTCTCCTTTTTAAGGAGCGACTGCAAAAACTCTATTCAAAGATCCTCTACATGACAGGAATGTCCTGCTCTTTTAACACCTACTACAAAAATGCTGGTCAAAGATCCTTTATAGTTCATATCATGGTTATTGTGACCAAAATGATCACGGTTATCTTTATTGTTGTTGAATGTACTTTTCAGAAGAACCAAACAATAAAAAAATTAAAAAATAAATAAACACACTGTTAGAAAAGCATCTATTTTACATGTTTTGTGTTTCTAATGCTTCACTAATAGTGTTTTATTTTAACTGTTTCAATGGCTAAGCTTTCTTTATTTTAAATATTGGTTTATACTGTAGCAATTCAAGATTTATTTAAATGAAAAGTGCATAACAAATTAAAACCATTATTCCATCCATCCATCCATTTTCTACCGCTTATTCCCTTTCGGGGTTGCGGGGGGCGCTGGCGCCTATCTCAGCTACAATCGGGCGGAAGGCAGTATTATTATTTATTATTTCTGCCCGGTGTTGTGGCATCCTACTCTGTTCCGCGGTCCTTGAACGCACCATGAAAACACGTCTGTCTTGTATTCCTCTGAGTATAGAACAATCACTCTGTCCTAAGAGAGCACAACTTGTAGGTTCAATGTGCAAAATTGAATAGCTTAGTTACTCAGACAGTAGTTAAGTGAAGTGAATTGTATTTATATAGCGCTTTTCTCTAGTGAGTCAAAGCGCGTTACATAATGAAACCTATTGACTAAGTTACATTTAAACCAGTGTGGGTGACACTGTGAGCAGGTGGGTAAAGTATCTTGCCCAAGGACACAACGGCAGTGACTAGGATGGCAGAAACGGGCCTAGAACCTGGAACCCTCAAGTTGCTGGCACGGCCACTGTACCAACAAAGTCATTTGTTTATATAGGTTTAGCATTTAGGCCAGTGAGCTGGTGCCAGTCAATATTTGACTGTACCAAAGTGCACCTGTCACAATTTTTTGATCATTTTATTTTAAAACAGTAACGCTAACCGTCGGAAGTTTTACCGCGTTTATCATTATTACCGTTTTTTGCAGAGGGTGCGTTTCTCATTTTAGAGACTGACTGCAAAAAGTAGCCAGTCAAAGATCCTCTATATCAATGGTTCTCAAATGGGGGTACGCGTACCCCTGGGGGTACTTGTAGGTATGCCAAGGGGTACGTGAGATTTTTTTTTTAAATGTTCTAAAAATAGCATCAATTCAAAAATACTTTATACATTTATTTATTGAATACTACTTCAACAAAATATGAATTTAAGTTCATGTACTGTGATAGAAATGCAACAATGCAATATTCAGTGTTGACAGCTAGATTTTTTTGTGGACATGTTCCATAAATATTGATGTTAAAGATTTCTTTTTTTGTGGAGAAATGTTTAGAATTAAGTTCATGAATCCAGATGGATCTCTATTACAATCCCCAAAGAGGCCACTTTAAGTTGATGATTACTTCTATGTGTAGAAATCTTTATTTATAATTGAATCACTTGTTTATTTTTCAACAAGTTTTTTGTTATTTTTACATCTTTTTTTCCAAATATTTCAAGATAGACCACTACAAATGAGCAATATTTTGCACTGTTATACAATTGAATAAATCAGAAACTGATGACATAGTGCTTTATTTTGCTTCTTTATCTCTTTTTTTCAACCAAAAATGCCTTGCTCTGATTAGGGGGTACTTGAATTAAAAAAAATTTCACAGGGGGTACATCACTGAAAAAAGTTTGAGAACCACTGCTCTATATTATTCAAATTTTAATCTGAATTTGCAGGCCAGTCTGAAGTCATTCATGGGCTGGATTTGGGTGTCTTCATGCATGAACTCCAAATTTACTTTGACTTTTGAGGACATTTTGGATTAAGATTGTACTTCTTGTAATATTCCCTGATACTGTACTACCACTAATCATAATAAATGATATACAATCTACAAAAGGTAAAAGGATCCTCCACTTACCGCGAGAGGTTTTGGAAAACCCTTCTTAGCAAAAACTTTAAAGGTGTCCTTGAACACACACTGGAATTGTCCGGGCCTCACATTACCGCAACCCTCTGTGTCCGACCCGATGGGAATGGTGAAGATCATGTAGTCATCACACACAAACGTCTCCTTCATGGTCCCCCAACACACCAAGATGACTTGACATTAATCTGTGAAGTTCTGGTGTGGAACAAGGAAGTCAGGCAGGCTAAATTTGCATTCACATGTTCTCCTCCCTCTTGTGTCTTTGTGTCGCACACAAGACGTGATGAAAAGGTTAAAAAGGAGAAGTTATTCTCTTTTTTCACCTTGAAGAGAGGAGCACATTCTGGTCAAGCACAATAACGTAAGTAACAACAGCTTTGTTGTTTAGTGTTCTGTTGTCCAACGCTATGGCGAAAATGAAATGTATCTTGGTGTTTTGGATATTTGTACACTCTACTTCAACGTAATGAATACAATCTGCACCTAGAAGAAATATATATATACTCAAGTAATAAATATATAGATATGAATATACATTAATATTATCTTCTCGACTGATTCCACACAAATGTATTTTGTCCCAAGTACAATAAAATCAAGTCACTTTTAGTCACAAATGATGTATTTAATTTTCTTACTTTACTAATTACTTTTTTTTCCAATCTATTATATTTAATTGCAATTGACATATAAATAGTACAGTTCATCTAATATGAAATAGTTTATATAATGTAACAAAAAACTATTTATTAAGAAATTCTTGTTATTTTAAAAAGTGGAACACAGGTAAATAATCAATAATAGTTTAGTCACAGATTAATTATTCATTTTAACATAATGAATGAAATTTGAATTTTGAATATTTAATTTAATCAAACAAAGAGTTGAATTGAAACACATAGCTAATCAACAATAATAGAAATGTTGGGTAAATATAAGTATTTTGATTAAAATTTTATTATATTAAAATAAAATAAAAATCAAGTAATCATATGAAACCCAAAAAAGTTTTTTCAATTAAATTTTAAATACAGAATATTATAGAATCTAACAACACATTAAATACAATTTTATTTTAGCCACACAATCTATGACAGAAAAAGTAATTCATTAAAAATAACGTTTCTAACGATAATCTCACAATAAATAACTGAATTAGGCAAATAATCTAATCTCAAAGTGGGTAAATATTAATTTCATTTTAGGCACACACAAAATATTTCATTTGGTCTAATTGCTGGGTTTATTTAATTTACAAATACAAGTTAGTTGATGTAATCCAGTGGTTCTCAAACTTTTTTTGTCATCCCCCACTTTGGACAAGGGGGAGTTTTCAAGCCCCACCTGCCCCCATCGCCCCAACAGATCGCTAATGCCAAGCTTAACATTTTCAAATTTATTGAACATCAAGTAACATCAAGTTGTATACATTCAAACTCAATAACATAAAATAATATCAAGTTCAATAATAAATAAAATAACTGTGCAGCTGTGGTATAACTTGCATCAAGTTCAATAATAAATAAAATAACATGCATCAAGTTCAATAATAAATAAAACAAAAGTGTTATAACGTGCACAAGTTCAATAATAAATCAAATAAAAGTGTTACAACTTGCATCAAGTTCAATAATAAGTCAAATAACTTGCGTCAAGTTCAATAATAAATAAATTAAAAGTGCCACCTCATTGAGTCCGGGGCTGAGCTGCCTTGACGCGAGTGCTTCCAGGTGAATGACGCAGTGTGTCCAATGCGCATTTGGCGCAACCCTCTTTATTAGAGTCTGCTGCCCGTTTCTAGACCCTGCCATGGTCTGTGCGCCATCAGAGCAAAAGCCCACACAGTTTTCCCATTTAAGGTCGTGTTCTTTGAGGAAACTGTCCATTATCTTGAACAGCTCATCAGCAGTGGCTCTGTTTTTGATGTATTTGCAAAACAGTAAATCCTCGCACAGTGATTTGCCATTCACAAAGCGGACGTATGCGACGAACAGGCAGTCTTTATTGCTGTCAGTAGCTTCGTCCACTTGTAAAGCAAAACTACTTTATTTTAATTTGTCTACGACAGGGGTCGGCAACCTTTACCACTCAAAGAGCCATTTTGACCCGTTTCACAAATTAAAGAAAACAATGGGAGCCACAAAATTCTTTTGAAATTTAAAATGAAATAACACTGTCTAATCCCCCTCTGATCCCCAAAATTTCCCTCTCTGTCTTCCTTTTTTTCTCTTTCTATCCCTTGCTGCTCCAGCCCGGCTGCACAAAATGATAATATAAATAAATTTAATAAAGTCAAATTTAAATAAGGCAACAAGAGAAGTATCCTACACTTCTCTTCTGTAAAGTAAATGTGAACAACTGATATGGGCATCTACATCAACTATATGATTTGCATGAGAAGCTGGACAGGACAAAACAATTAAAATATAAAATCAAATAAAATAAAAAAAATAAATAAAAAATCAAATAACACTGCATATAAAGTTTTCTTTTTGCTTTGTGCTATGTATAAACAAACTATGATGGGTTACGTTTATGAAATCAACGAACGACTGCAGAAAAAATTAAATAAAATTTCTGCATGCAACAAAACGTTTTTAACTCCGAAAAAGAGGTCGGGTTGAAGGTTAGGTAAAATACTTAATGTCTATTTAAGTCCTCCTTGTAGTAATGAAAAAACAAAACGCCGAACTTAAATTATTCACTGGCAGACAACCAAAAATGCCATCCTCTCTCTCTGTGCTGTCATCCTTTTACTGGCGCCGTGAAGTCAGCTGCAGCTGCCAACCTTAATAATAAAATTGTTCACTGAACAATTAGAAATGTGAATATATGCAAAATTATAGGAAATTAAAATATTTATCATATGTGGTCAATGTGATTTCTGCTCCTGGACCGCAGAGCACAGCGTCTCCACATCCGGGCTGTATGACGTCACCTTTATCTTTAAACAGGATTGTAAACTCTCATCTGTGAGGCGTGTGCGATGGCTGTTTTTAATGAAGTTCATGTTGGAGAACACCTGCTCACATACATGTGTGGATCCAAAGGTGGACAGGACTCCAAGTGCATACTTTTTCATGTTCACATAAAAGTTGGGGATAGCGTTACAAGTTTCGAACACCAGTTTGTCTGGCTTGGGGAGGTTTTCAATATCACACTATTTGTGATTCTGAGCAAGAACGGCCTTCTGGCGTGAAACATCTTCAAGGTCCGCTGTCAGGCGCTTTAACTTGGACACCCACATGACTTTGTCCTGCAGCAGCAGCCGCCAGCTGCTGCAGGACGGAGACGCGCGCGGCCGTGGGCGCGTCCCGAGGTTTGACAAGCAGGATGACAAGCTGAGCTGGCCGTGACAAGCTGAGCCGCATCAGAGTGATCAAAGAGTCGCATGCAGCTCCGGAGCCGCCGGTTGCCGACCTCTGGTCTCCGAGTTGTTCCTCAAGATCACTTGCAATGTCTCGCAACTGTGTCGCTTGACAGTGGGACAGCTTTTAATTTTGCTGCGCTTGTCCCGTCAAGCATGACTGACACCATGTCTATTGCAGCGGGGAGAATAAGCTGCTCAGCAATTGTGTGTGCTTTTTTGCATTGAGCAATTCTGTATGCAACTCTATATGAAGCCAATTTATCCATTTTGTGTAATTGTGGTCCACACATTAGCCTGCTACCCATCCGCGTGAAAGTTTGTTCCGTGTAGCTCCGCCCTCATTAGTTACTGTTGCGTCTGTCAAAATTTCGCTCCTACCTAGAAATTTAAAGCCTACAGGAAAAATAAGTAATTTACATTAATTTATATAGCGGATTTCACAGACAGAATTCCAAAATGATTTAAAGTTTGTATAGAAAACAGGGTTGTAAAAAAAAAAAATCTAACAATAAAAAAAAAGAAAATAAAAAATTTAAGTGGAATCTCCTCCCCTTTTTCGCGCCCCACCTGTCATGTCTCTATTCCCCACCACTTTGAGAAACGCTGATGTAATCTAACAATTAAGAATTGAATACAAACATAACTGAACCTACAAACAATAGTCATGCTGGTTAAGTTCATTTTAGTTGCATGTAAAATAAGCAATTTGTGTAACTGTGTAGTTAAATTAATTCACAAATAAAAGTTGTTTGATATAACAAAGAATATAATTAAAAACATATTACATGTCATCGATACCGTGTGCTTGCAGTTGAGTGCAGCATGGCTTGTGCAGATTTTGACATGGACATCCAAGAGGCAAGGACAGCTGGGAAGAACCTGAGGACAGATGAGGGGATGTGCAAAGGAAACAGTCAGAAAGTGTCCATGCTGACAACATATCAAGCTTCACATCATGTCCTGGAGGAAGACATGGGGCCAATGGACAGCCTGCTGCGGAAAAACACTGCGGTGTTGGCTGTAAGAGTGTAGATACAGACAGACAGACAGACAGACAGACAGATTAAAAACAAAAATTCCTAATAATGAAATAAGAATCCTAAATAATTAATCACAAAGCTTTAATTCTGAAACCGCTATGTATGTCAACACACATCCTTCCATTTTCTAACGATTGTCCCTATTGGGGTCGCGAGGGATGCTGGAGCCTATCTCAGCTGCATTCGGACAAGTCGCCACCTCATCGCAGGGCCGACACAGATAGACACACAACATTCACACTCTAAGGCCACTCAGAGAAATCCCGAGCCCAGGATTAAACCAAGGACCTCCGTATTGTGAGCTACATGCACTAATTCTACTGCCAAATCCCTTTTGTCCCTTCAACGCCACCGCATTTCCTGTTGACACAAGATAGACTTTAAAAAAAGCTATAACCAACTAGCTTGCATTTTGGCATCATCTGGATCACAAATATACATGGAACAGACGTGTTGAATATTTGAACGCCACAGCATTGATTATTTGTCAGATGTAGCGGGTATTTGGGATGTGTTAATATATATCAGTGTGGTATTAGCACTAATAGGATAGGATAAAATAAGAGACTAGGGTATGAAACTCATAAGGACAAAAACACGGGCCAGTGGGGAACAGAAGATGTAAATTTGAATGCAGGAGCTGGTGGTCGGTAATAATTACACAGAAACAGAAAATTAAGTTTGGGGCTGTTGTTGTGCCAAAATATGAATGCCTGCCCAAATAGTTTTCAAGTAATATTTTAATACAGACAGATCTCATTTCTGCATATTCTACTAGAATACCCTTATGATAATTACATATATCAAAATAAAGTACATCTCTACATATTCTACTAGAATACCCTTATGATAATTACATATATCAAAATTAAGTACCTATTGTACTTTTTATTACTTAATTTTATGGTATATTCTTGCTATCGCTTACATTTTCAAAATGTATAGTATTGTTTTTTAGAGAAATGCTTTGACATTTTGTTATTATTATCTGGAATACATTTTTGGCAGCAGTGAAGTGGCCATTTTGGTAGTTCTTAGCTCTAAAAAGGGTATTTCAACAAGTAAACACTCAAAGAGGTACTTTTGATATACGTAATGCCTATATAATTCTAGTCGAATATGCAGAGATAAGATGTGTCAATGTAAACATATTACTTGACATTTATTTTTGGCAGCAGCAAAGTCGTTGTTTGGGTAGATTTTAGCTTTGTAAAGGGTATTTCAACAAGTAAACAGTACAGTAGGTACTTGATTTTGATGTATGTAATTCTCATAAGGGTATTCTAGTAAAATATGTGTGTGTAAATATGGGATGTGTAAATATCAAAATATTACGTTGAATCTGTTTTTGTCAGGCAATATTACAATTAACAAAATGACACTTTGCCTTTTCTGTGGTATTAATGAGATTTAAAGGACTGTTGTTAGTCTGATGTTGATGTGATAAAACCTCTTTCTTGTTTGGAAGAAACATACAATGTAACTGTTATTTCTTGCTGCACATAATAAATATGTATAAAGTGTTTGGATGTGTTCATTTATGTAACATTTCATTAAATGTAATATTGCCTGACAAAAAGTGATTCAACGTACTATTTTAATATTTACACACGCATATTTTACTAGAATACCCTCATGAACATTACATATATCAAAATCACTTTACTTGTTGAAATACCCTTTACAAAGCTAAAATCTACCCAAACGACCACTTTGCTGCTGCCAAAAATTGATTTCAAGTTATATTTTGACATTGGCACATCTTAATGTATCTCTGCATAGTCTACTAGAATACCCTTAAGGGGCATTACATATTTTAAAATCAAGTACCTACTGGACTGTTACTTGTTGAAATACCCTTTTCAGAGCTAAAAACTACCCAAATGGCCACTTTGCTGCTGCCAAAAATTGATTCCAGATAATAATAATAATAATATGTATCGATCCATTGTGGTGAAGAAGGAGCTGAGCCGGAAGGCAAAGCTCTCAATTAACCGGTCGATCTACAAACCCCGTTTCCATATGAGTTGGGAAATTGTATTAGCTATAAATATAGACGGAATACAATGATTTGCAAAACCTTTTTAACCCATATTCAGTTGAATGCACTACAAAGACAAGATATTTGATGTTCGAACTCATAAACTTTTTTTTTTTTTTTGCAACTAAAAATTAACTTAGAATTTCATGGCTGCAACACGTGCCAAAGTAGTTGGGAAAGGGTATGTTCACCATTGTGTTACATCACCTTTTCTTTTAACAACACTCAATAAACGTTTGGGAACTGAGGAAACTAATTGTTGAAGCTTTGAAAGTGGAATTCTTTCTCATTTTTGTTTTGTGTAGAGCTTTAGTGTTGTTCAACAGTCCGGGGTCTCTGCTGTTGTATTTTATGCTTCATAATGCGCCACACATTTTCGATGGGAGATAGGTCTGGACTGCAGGCGGGCCAGGAAAGTACCCGCACTCTTTTACTACGAAAACACGCTGTTGTAACACGTGGCTTGGCATTGTTTTGCTGAAATAAGCAACGTTGCTTGGATGACAACATATGTTGCTCCAAAACCTGTATGGACCATTCAGCATTAATGGTGCCTTCACAGATGTGTAAGTTACCCATGCCTTGGGCACTAATACACCCCCATACCATCACAGATGCTGGCTTTTGAACTTTGCGCCTATAACAATCCGGATGGTTATTTTCCTCTTTGTTCCAGAGGACACCACGTCCACGGTTTCAAATATAATTTGAAATGTGGACTCGTCAGACCACAGAACACTTTTCCACTTTGCATCAGTCCATCTTTGGTGAGCTTGGGCCAGCTAAGCCAGCGGCGTTACAGGATATTGTTGATAAATGGGTTTGGCTTTGCATAGTAGAGTTTTAACTTGCACTAAAAGATGTAGCGACCAACTGTAGTGACTGACAGTGGTTTTATGAAGTGTTCCTGAGCCCGTGTGGTGATATCCTTTACACACTGATGTCGGTTTTTGATGCAGTACCGCCTGAGGGTTCAAAGGTCCGTTAATATCACCGCTTACGTGCAGTGATTTCTCCAGATTCTCTGAACCTTTTGATGATTTTACAGACCGTAGATGGTAAAATCCCAAAATTCCTTGCAATAGCTCGTTGAGAAATGTTGTTCTAAAACTGTTCGACAATTTGCTTACAAATTGGTGACCCTCGCCCCATCCTTGTTTGTGAATTACTTAGCATTTCATGGAAGCTGCTTTTATACCCAATCATGGCACCCACCTGTTCCCAATTAGCCTGCACACCTGTGGGATGTTCCAAATAAGTGTTTGATGAGAATTCCTCAACTTTATCAGTATTTATTGCCACCTTTCCCAACTTCTTTGTCACGTGTTGCTGGCATCAAATTCTAACATTAATGATTATTTGCAAAAAAAAAAAGTGTTTATCAGTTTGAACATCAAATATGTTGTCTTTGTAGCATATTCAACTGAATACGGGTTGAAAATGATTTGCAAATCATAGTATTCCGTTTATATTTACATCTAACACAATTTCCCAACTCATATGGAACAGTGTTTGTTGTATGTTCCAATCCTCACCTATGGTCATGAGCTTTGAGTTATGACCGAAAGACAAGATCACAGGTACAAGCGGCCGAAATTAGTTTCCTCCGCCGGGTGGCGGGCCTTTCCCTTAGAGATAGGGTGAGAAGCGCTGTCATCTGGGAGGAACTCAAAGTAAAGCCGCTGCTCCTCCACATCAAAAGGAGCCAGATGAGGTGGTTAGGGCATCTGCTCAGGATGCCACCCGCACGTCCAACCGGTAGGAGGCCACGGGGAAGACCCAGGACACTTTGGGAAGACTATGTCTCCCGGCTGGCCTGGGAACACTTCAGGATCCCCCAGGAAGAGCTGGACGAAGTGGCTGGGGAGAGGAAAGTCTAGGCTTCCCTGCTTAGGCTGCTGCCCCTGCGACCCGACCTCGGATAAGTGGACAAAGATGGATGGATGGATGGATGGATGGATAGTAATAATAATAATAATAATAATAATAATAATAATAATAATAATAATAATAACAACATTTCAAAGCATTTCTCTACAAAACTACAATATACATTATGAAAATGTAAACAACAGCAAGAATATACCTACAAATTTCAGAAAAATAGTAGTAAACAGTACAATAGGTACTTAATTTTGATATATCTAATTCTCATAAGGGTATTCTAGTAAAATATGCAGAAATGAGATCTGTCAGAATCAAAATATTACTTGAAATACATTTTTGGCAGGCATTCACATTTTGGCATAACGCCGGCACCATGTATTGTAAAGAGTGTTGAACAAAATATTTACTACAGCAATACAGGGAAAAAATAGAAAACCACCAACATTTTTACAACTGCAGTTAGAGATTGGCTGATAAGTGCACTTCAAAAATGATTGGTTCAATTGGAATTGAACAACAAAACGTTTGTGTCGCACAAGAGAAAATATACAAAGTCCCAGAACTGATGCAACGACCCATGAGGGTTTGTTGAAAGGTTGTATTGAACCCACAACGTTGATGGAGTGTGTTACAGCCTTCCTACCAGACCAGTAGTTTCTGCCAGTTGATAAGTGGACACACACTTCCCCACACTCCGAATGAGGAAGACGCCGTGTATACTTGCAGATTTTAACCAGGGTTACACATATAATTTGGCTTCAAACGAGCTACATGAGCGACAATGAATGACTGTAATGCTAGTCGAGTATGGCGTCACATTAGTGCCAAATATCTAAGTGCATAAAACTTGTTATCGCTCGCCAATTCTCCACTTCAACACATTTCCAAACGGTTCGATATGTTATAAATGTCAGAGTGTTGTATGTATATGTATATTTAAATAGTACATGTACCATTGACATCAATAAAATGATCGGTATTCATATCTACGATGAAAGGTCCATGGCAGTTCCCTGGGATTAAAAAGAAAGGAAATACCGTTTTCATGGGGATATCATGGCTGAACAAGTAAATCTTACACTATTATCTCTCAGATTTAATTTGCCTGATGTATGGAGCTAGCTTTTTTTTGTTTTTGTTTTTTTAAAAACATATTTTTAACTGCCATCTATACTGATCTGGGCTGATATCTAACTGTTCATAGTTTGAGTTGTTTGCAGAAACCTAAATACTTTTTATAGTAATATTAAAACCATATTAATTAATTGTAGTGTTAACCTGTAATTCATTATTCTATTAAAATAGTAATTGCAATCATAACATCAATAACTAGGCCCATATGCTAATCATGTGGTCCTGATATGAAGTACGCATAGAAAAGTGGGTTCGGGTAGACTCTGGTGTAAACTTAAAGTAGATAAAGGAAAGAAAACTAATAGTCCCCCATTGTGGCATATATTAAATATTTACATATACAAATATTAAATAAATAAAAATAGTTTTTAAAACAGACAAGTGAGGAAAGAAAACATATTTGAAAATATAATTTCCATCATTGACTGACATCTGTCGACCGGTTGTATGTGTATGAAAAAGATCTTAACACTTAATTAACTATGTGAGGTTCTCTCAACAGATGAGACATTACCTTCTTCAAAGACTTTTAGATAAAATTCAATTGGCATTTTCCACAACTCCACTAAACTTGGACTTTTTAGAATTAGCTTGTCGACAGGCGCTGTATCATCTTGATACATATTGACGATGACCCGCCCTGCTATACTTCTGATTGGCCTTGAGCATTTTTCGCCTGACCAATCAAAAAGGAGAGGCCGTCCAAGCATACCCGCCCCCAAAGGGCCAAAACAAAGACGGTGTGCACGCACAAAGGCACCACACGCGCGCAAAAGGGCGACGCACGCACGCACGAAGTGGAGAATTAGCGCACGATAACAGTTTTTATGCGCTTGGATTTTTGGCACTAATGTGACGCCATAGTAGAGCAGCTACACTGTACACACCAGCCACAGTCGTGTCGGACACTAGCTGTTGCAATGCATTCTGGGTCTTGTAGGATTATAAATGACCAGCCGTAACATAAACTGAGCTCGATGGCATCCATCCATTTCATAACGCTTGTCCCTTTCAGGGGCCGGATAGATAAAATATAATGTTTTCGTAATGACAGTCACTATTTTAAAACACATTAAATTGCCAAATAACTTTTATTCCTTGAAGGCCACTGTACTTCCTATTTGAGATACATAGAATGTTGAGGGCTAAGTTAACGTTCTTAGTAGATTGCATTATGGCATCATTTGGATCACAAATATACATTTGTCAGGCGTGTTGAAATTGTAGCGCTGGTGCCTATCAGCTACAATCGGGCGGAAGGCGGGGTACACCCTGGACAAGTCGCCATCTCATCGCAGGGCCAACACAGATAGACAGACAACATTCACACTCACATTCACACACTAGGGCCAATTTAGTGTTGCCAATCAACCTATCCCCAGGTGCATGTTTTTGGAGGTGAGAGGAAACCAGAGTACCCGGGGGGAACCCACGCAGTCACGGGGAGAACATGCAAACTCCACATAGAAAGATACCGAGCCCGGGATTGAACCCAGGACTACTCAGGACCTTCGTCTGTCACCGTGCTGCCCCACCAGCATACAAATACTCAAAAATTTACGGCATCATTATGTCTAAATTAAAGATTTTGCAGATTGTACATTTAAATTTACAGCATACCTTAATTGTTATAGGGGTTTGTGTTAAAGCATTAGCCTAGTTAACTTTTGGCTAACCGCAGGTTTCCTTGTATTTTTGTGGCAAGTGGTTTCAGACATTGAGGGGGTATGTCTATCTGCTTCATTGCAAACTGCATCGAAATGAACCATGCTGTGTGTTTAAGTGTGTCGGAACTGGTTGCAAGCAGCTATTTAACAGATACGTGGCATTTAAGGCTCATTTTGAATAGTTCACGAGAAGGAGCATGTTGCGGAAGACCATGTTGAGAGTTGTCCAGTGAAAGGTTGTACAAATATTTTTTTGAGTTAAAATCACCAATGTCTCAGAAACACAGGCATTTTGCTGAATAAGTGACAGGGCAGTACGGTAAAGCAGTGGTTAGTGCTCGTGCCTCACATTGAGAAGGTCTTGGGTTCGATTCCTGAGTTAGGGGTCTTTCTGTGTGGAGTTTGCATGTTCTCCCGGTGACTGTGTGGGTTCTCTCCAGGTACTCCGGCTTGCTCCCACCTCCAAAGCAAGCATGTGGACATAGGCCGATTGGCTACACTAAAATGATAACCCCAGCTGCCAGTATTTTACTGTAAATGTTACAGTTTTTATTGTGAACAGGTAAACAAAAATATCAGTTTTTCTCATCGTAATTTACCGTAAGCAAAAACAGTTAGCAACTGTAAAATTAACAGATTCAACGTCAACATACGGTGAATTCCTATATATCGTGACTGTATTTTTAACGTAACTTGTGTAAATTGTTGTTGTCTTTTTAAATTGTAACGACTGTACTTCTACACAGTCCTGTACACAGCTATCACAGTGCATTCTGGGACTTACAGAATAAAATTGACTAAAAGCAACATAAACGAAGACAAAAATGGATGGATAGATAAAACAAGATGTAAAAAAAACCTCTTGATAATGAAAATTATTTTAACACACATTTTAGTTCTAAATAATTTTTGTACCTTTAAGGCCACTGTACTTCCTGTTTGAAACAAACATCATTTTTTGACTCGAAGCTAATATTTCTTGTCCACTGTCCAGTTCTAGTAGCTTGCGTTTTGGCATCATTATGATCAGAAATATACCTGGAAAACTGTGCTCATTTTAATTGATTATTTGTCATAGAAATACTGCTTTGTTTCAAACGAGCAACACATGAAGGACAAAATATATCTGCACTGTACTGCTAATTAGAGGTTAACACAACATGTGGCTACATGTTGTGTTAACCTCTAATTAGCAGTACAGTGCATTCTTGGACTTGTAGTCCTACTGACCAGACACACATATCTTCCTGAGAACCAGCATCCTCTGCAATGGACCTTTGTATTTTAACATCCATCCATCCATTTTCTACCGTTTATTCCCTTCGGGGTCGCAGGGGGCGCTGGTGCCTATCTCAGATACAATCAGGCGGAAGGCGGCGTACACCCTGGACAAGTCGCCACCTCATCGCAGGGCCAACACAGATAGACAGACAACATTCACACTCACATTCACACACTAGGGCCAATTTAGTGTAGCCAATCAACTTATCTCCAGGTGCATGTCTTTGGAAGTGGGAGGAAGCCGGAGTACCCAGTGGGAACCCACGCAGTCACGGGGAGAACATGCAAACTCCACACAGAAAGATCCCGAGCCCGGGATTGAACCCCACACTACTCAGGACCTTCGTATTGTGAGGCAGACGCACTAACCCCTCTTCCACCGTGAAGCCCGTATGTTTTAACATCCATCCATCCATTTTCTACCGCTTATTCCTTTTTGGGGTCACGGGGGGCGCTGGCGCCTATCTTAGCTACAATCAGGCGGAAGGCGGGGTACACCCTGGACAAGTGGCCACCTCCTCACAGGGCCAACACAGGTAGACAGACAACATTCACACTCACATTCACACACTAGGGCCAATTTAGTGTTGCCAATCAACCTAACATAACAAAGCTAATTTTCTCGTCCTCAGGTTACAGGTGGATATATATATTTTTTAAATAGACATTTTAGCTGATTTGTGATACAACACGAGTGTTTTACGGTGCAGTAAAAAGAGGAGGTCCGCGGTATGTTAAAAGCAGCAACAGGAAAGGAAGAAGGTGTTTGTGGTCGTCGTTTAAAATGGTACAAAAACTGTTTTAGCGGTGTAACACAAAAGTTGACATTGTTTTCGGACTGACCTACTTGTATATATTACATGTTGTAACGTTGCATTACCTCAATCAACACAAGACACATTCTTCATTATTGTGAATACTATAATGTATTGATTGCTATGTTTTATTATTTCAATCAGCTGTGTGCACAATATTTTCCATATAGATATTAATCTCACATGTATCCTTTCAGTCCCTCCAGATAGTCAGTGGGATCCTCAGTGTTGGATTGGGTGTCATTCTTGCTGTAAACCTGGACATGGCAACATCTCTATTTACACTCTTTAGAGTTGCGCACTTGACTGGAACGCTTGTAAGAATTATGTTTTATTTGCATTGTGTTCCTTTTCTTAATTTCTCCTTAATATGAACTTGTCTTGGTTATCAGTATATCATTGCAGGCGTTGTTTCCGCCATGCTGCAGAAAGAACAAGCATTGCTTCAAGTACGTAAGATTTGTTTCAAGGATATGATCAAATGTCAAGTCTCAAGAGAACATATTATATAAAATGTTGGTTAAACTTAAGAGTAGTCAGTGTACAGCTTTATATTCCAGTCATTTTGTGTGTATATTAAATGTATCATGGTCTCTGCAGGTTTCAACATGTCAAATTTAAGACATTTTAAGACTTTTTCAAGACCATCTTAAAAATAATTCAAGAACATTACACGTCCACATGGACAAAAAATACAACAACAAAGTCAAATCCGAGGTTAAGTTTTAGCATCCGCAAAAATCTAAACATTTCAAAGCGAGACTGAAGTTTATGCATATTTTGAATAAAAGTAACGTCAGTAGGTTTTCAAGACCTTTCAAATCATATTTAAAAACCTTTTATGAGATTTTACAAGAATTTCAGACATTTTAAGGCCTTAAATTCAAATTATTGGATTTTAGACTTTTTTTTTTTTGACTTTTTAAGACCCTGCGGATATCTTGTGTATAAGCCAGTGGTCCCCAAACTTATTGACTCGGGGGCCGCATTGGGTTAAAATAATTTGGCCGGGCTATCCATATGTATATAAATATATAAATATATATATATATAAATATATAAATATATATATATATATATATATATATAAATATATATATATATATATATATATATATATATATATATATATATATATATATATATATATATATATATATATATATATATATATATATATTTATTTATATACAAACCCCGTTTTCATATGAGTTGGGAAATTGTGCTAGATGTAAATATAAACGTAATACGATGACTTGCAAATCCTTTTCAACCCATATTCAGTTGAATGCACTACAAAGACAAGTTATTTGATGTTCAAACTCATAAACTTCATTTTTTTTTTTTAACTTAGAATTTCATGGCTGCAACATGTGCCAAAGTAGTTGTGAAAGGGCATGTTCACCACTGTGTTTCATCACCTTTTCTTTTAACAACACTCAATAAACCTTTGGGAACTGAGGAGACACATTTTTGAAGCTTTTCAGGTTGAATTCTTTCCCTTTCTTGTTTTATGTACAGCTTAAGTTGTTCAATAGTCCGGGGTCTCCGTTGTAGTATTTTATGCTTCATAATGCGCCACACATTCTCAATGGGAGACAGGTCACGACTACAGGTAAGCCAGTCTAGTATCCGCACTCTTTTACTATGAAGCCACGCTGTTGTAACAAGTGACTTGGCATTGTCATGCTGACGTTGCTTGGATGACAACATATGTAGCTCCAAAACCTGTATGTACCGTTCAGCATTAATGGTGCCTTCACAGATGTGTAAGTTACCCATGCCTTGGCCACAAATACATCCCCATACCATCACAGATGCTGGCTTTTCAACTTTGCACTGAGAACAGTCCTGATGGTTCTTTTCCTCTTTGGTCCGGAGGACACGACGTTCACCGTTTCCAAAAAACAATTTGAAATGTGGACTTGTCAGACCACAGAACACTTTTCCACTTTGCATCAGTCCATCTTAGCTGAGCTCGGGCTTAGCGAAGCCGGCGGCGTTTCTGGGTATCGTTGATAAATGGCTTTGGCTTTGCATAGTAGTTTTAACTTGCACTTACTGTGGTTACTGACGGTGGTTTTCTGAAGTGTTCCTGAGCCCATGTGGTGATATCCTTTACACACTGATGTCGCTTTTTGATGCAGTACCGCCTGAGGGAACGAAGGTCCGTTATATCATCGCTTACGTGCTGTGATTTCTCCAGATTCTCTGAACGTTTTGATGGTATTACGGACCGTAGATGGTGAAATTCCTATATTCCTTGGAATAGCCTGTTGAGAAATTTTGTTTTTAAACTGTTTGACAATTTGCTCACGCATTTGTTCACGAAGTGGTGACCGTTTCCCAAACCTTGTTTGTGAATGACTTAGCATTTTCTGGAAGCTGCTTTTATACACAATCATGGCACCCACCTGGCACCAATTAACCTGCACACCTGTGAATGTTCCAAATAAGTGTTTGATGAGAATTCCATAACTTTATCAGTATTTATTGCCACCTTTCCCAACTTCTTTGTCACGTGTTGCTGGCATCAAATTCTAAAGTTAATGATTATTTGCAAAAAAAAAAAAGTGTTTATCAGTTTGAACATCAAATATGTTGTCTTTGTAGCATATTCAACTCAATATGGGTTGAAAATGATTTGCAAATTATTGTATTCCGTTTATATTTACATCTAACACAATTTTCCAGCTATCTATCTATCTGTCTGTCTGTCTGTCTGTCTGTCTGTCTGCCTGCCTGCCTGCCTGCCTGCCTGCCTGTCTGTCTGTCTGTCTGTCTGTCTGTCTGTCTGTCTGTCTGTCTATATATATATATATATATATATATATATGTATATATATATATATATATATATATATATATATTTTGTACACATACATACATACACGAATGCAGTTGAGATAGGCTCCAGTAACCCCCGCGACCCTAAGCGGTAAAAAATGGATGGATGGATGGATGGATGGATGGACATATATATACCTCGCGCAATAATTGACTGAAAACATGACATCAAGTGCACACTCCATCGAAGGAAAAATGCATTTTTAGACAATATGATTTGCCTGGGCGGCTAGGAGACACAGAGTAACAAGCAGTAGAAAATGGATTAGGAAGGACAGATTTTAAAAATAGTTAAAAATAATTGTTTGTATTTTTTTAAACTTGGGACTTCCCGCGGGCCGGATTTTGGACGCTGGTGGGCCGGATCCGGCCCGCGGGCCGTAGTTGGGGAACCCCTGGTATAAGCTGTACACTTACTACTGTAAAGCATTTTCAAGCTTCATTTCTACAGTACTGTCCCTTATGAATATATAATACAACAGCTGCTGATGTGCACTAATTAATGCACAATGTTTCTTTCAGGTGTCCCTTATAATCAACAGAGGTGGTGTTGTTGTTGCATTCGTGGCTGTTTCTATGATCATCACTGATCTGACTGGATGGAATGAAGCCAAAGCACAATATTTGAAGGTATTTAAAAAAAACTATTTCCGACATTAAATTGTTATTGTTATTATTATTATTATATTTGACATTTTATTTTATAATTCTTCAAAGATGGAGGTTCTGGAACTTTGCATGTTGGGACTTCAGATTTTGGTCTCTGTTGATCTCTGCTTCTGGATCTCCAAAGAGAAACGCGCTCAGTTGACATTAATACAAAATAAATGAATCCATGTGAGTCTTATATTCAATGAACCCTGTCTTTGTATTTTAAGGACTGCTATTTTTTGGGTCTTTTTTTAATTAGATTTTATCTGGATGTTTGGTGGAAATACAAAAAAAAGAAAAACCTGTGGTGAACCTATGTAGCTTTGTCTTTGCGAAACTCTTGTGGTTATCAGAGCGCTCACTGTGTATCTGCTGTACAGCTCTTGACAGTACGCAATATGATCATCTCCCAGCTAAATAAAAAAAACTACAATGCATATTTGATACAAACTTTTTAATAATCTGTACAAGGCTGAACAGCACACAAAAGTAATAATATGACAGTAGAGAAAGATCTGTCAGCTAGTCTGTGCTTTGTAAATTATACAATACTTATCATAATAACAATAAAAAAACATCTACAATATAGACACAGACTCATTTCAATAGTTTTTTTATGAAGGAAACCACATGAGTACCATCATGGTTTTTTACAATCATGTCCATTTCTTTTTCCATTTTGAGTCTTTAGTGCTCAGATGTCGCAGGTCAAGTTGAGAACTTCACAGCTGAGAAGAAAAATAAAACATTAGACAGATACTACCTGACTTGAGTGCAAATGCATGCAAATTTCCATTTAAGATTTATCATGGCTGAACAAACAAAACCAAAAAACAAGCAAATCCTTGAGGGCATTTGAAAAAAAAAACAATGTGCAGGAGCATGCATGGTACTCATATTCACACACACACACATGCACGCGCGCGCACACTCACACACACAAAATGATCCCAAACTGCATCAAGACAGAAAAAGCAGAAGCATCGAGGTATCACCGCCATGCAGCAGAAACGACACGTATTAGTAATGAGGCCACGTGTGGTTAAAAATGTTGTTCTCGATGGTGACGCTGATGGCTACTTACTGAGCTATCTGTCACACCACTGTAGAAAGACCTACAGCTATATGAGAGGTCTTGCTCTGGTAAAAACAAAACCAAAAATACTATTTAGCTATAGACGTCTGGATGATTGTTATTCCACTCTATTACTCTTCCTTAACATACGCGACAGGGCAAAACCAGATTTGGTAACTTTAACGCGAGTAGAAATGCAGTCATATAAGGCAGAAGAACCATGTGAGCTTTCCCAGCCAAAAAGCCAAAAAAGGAAGAGACAAGCATCTTGTTATCAATTCAATATAATGTTGCAAATAAATGATACAAACTTTGTTATTCTAAACATTTTTTTTTACAATTGTATATATATACATATATATATATATATATATATACACACATACATATATATATATATATATATATACACATACATATATATATATATATATATATATATATATATATATATATATATATATATCTGTGTTTGCCCTGCGATGAAGTGGCGACTTGTCCAGGGTGTACTCCGCCTTCCGCCCAATTGTAGCTGAGATAGGCACCAGCGCCCCCCGCAACCCCAAAGGGAATAAGCGGTAGGAAATGGATGGATGGATATATATATATATATATATATATGTATAACTGATGGACGGGAATACTTTAAGGGGTAAGAAGAACAGAAAATATGACTTAAAGTTCAAGCTAGCGGTTGTGGAGTATGCGGAGCAGAATTCTGGTCTGGCAGCGGCCAGGCAGTTTAACGTGTACGCGAATGGAAACAAAAAAAGGGAGAACTACTATCTCAGTCGGCAATCGATGGACAACGGGCTCACTTATCTGGCTGAGGTAGGAAGAAAGTGAGCGACGAGCTTGATGCTAATTTGTGTCAGTGGACACACCCCGTTCGTGGACTGAACCACCGTGTGTCGCGCAAAATGATCCGCATTAAGTCCAAGGAGTTGTATGCCACTGCGAGTGACACAAGAGACACCGGGGTGGTGTTTGGTGCAGCGAGTGGCTGGCTTAATCGATTGCTGCGTCGGAACAACTTTACCCTCAGGAGGAGAACAACTGTTGCACAGAAGGACGCTCCCGTCGAGAAGATTGTCAACTTCCTCGTTTTCTCTACTAAACAGATAGAGGCAAAGAAAATCCAGCCCAAGAATATCATCGCCATGGATGAAACAGCCGTCTGGTTTGACATGGTTGCTTTTAGAACGGTCAATGAGAGGGGCGCCCGCTCCATCTGCCTCAAAACCACCGGCCACGAGAAGGCACGCGTCACGGTGGCTCTTGCAGCGAAGCAGACGGGACAAAGCTGAAGCCTTACATTGGGTTTAAAGGTGCTGTCCGTGATGTAAAGGCTATGCAGAGCATCCCAATGAACTTGTGATTGAAGAGGAGGATGATGATGAGGTGGGTGAGGGAGAGGAGGGAGAGAAAGAGGAAGAGGAAGAAGGGGAGGAGGAGGAGGATGATGAGTGGGTTTGAGTTGCATTTGGGGTTGCGTTTGCTGCAGTATTATTGTTTTGATGGTTTTATGGAGTACTTGGTACCATCATTTTATTTTTCCTGTATGCTGCTTTATTTAAAACTTGGAATACTGCAGGCTTTATTTTATTTAAGTGACACTATTATTGTTCTGTTTTGATGGTGGGTTTTATACTTCAGTACTTGGTACCATAATTTTATTTTTCCCGGTAGGCTGCTTTATTTAAAAATTTGTTTTCAGTATTGGTATTCTATTTGACAATTGTTGCACTACTGCCATGTTGAGGCCTTGTTGATCTCTTGTCTTTTGATAGTCTTGTTTTTTTGTCCGTATGTTTACAATAGCTTTTACATTTAAACATTTTTATACGAAAAAAAAATACTGGACAGTAACCATTGTAACCAAATAATGGCCTGGTGCAGGCTGGTGCAAAAATAAATAAAAGCCTTGTGCAAATAACCGCCTGCTTCTTTTAAACACCCGTCTCCAAAAATGATTTTGTGAAATAAATGCCCGGGCTACTATTTGGTTTTATATATGTGTGTGTGTGTGTGTGTGTGTGTGTGTGTATATATATATATATATATATATATATATATATATATATATATATATATATATATATATATATATATATACATACATACATACATACACACCAATTATTTATTTAATGAAAAACACATATTTTTCATGAACAATTTATATATTACCTTTTTTTTTAAGTAATAGCTTGTGATTCTTTAGTCATTGTCCTCTTATTTATTTACATTCTCTAATGTGTTAGCAAAATAAAAATTAATTTTTAAGACATTTTTTAACCTTTTTTTTAAGTAATGGATTGTGATTTTTGAATTTATAATCCTTTTATTTATGGGCAAAATAAAATTGAAATGGCTTGTATTATACTGCAACATAATAAAATCTTTAATTTCATTAAATAGGCAGAGTTTTTAGGCATGCCTTTTTTGGTGCCAAATTCTAATAAATATAGAGCAGATCAGGATTTTATAAAATAACAAATTAAATGTTCAGATACAATGAAAATAATTATACATCTAAAAAAAAATCTTAATTATTTATTTTAAATGTATGATCAATTTCCATATTTTATTACCTATTTCAACTATTAATAAAAAAAACGACTATTTATTAGTAAAAATGTGACACCCTGACTCAGATTAACAGTAAATATTTTGATCTCATAAATAAAAAAATACATAGTATGTAGTAGGGATGGGTCAGTGCCACTTTTTTTATGCCCAATACGGATAATGCATCATTATAGATCTACTGATTTCAATCTGATACAAGTGAATTTGGCTAGTATCGGACTGATACTATATGTATGTAGTAAAAAAAATATAAATAGTTGCAGCGCATGTCAAAATAAGAGCATGTGTGACAAAATAATTAGTATGAGCTTAAAGACTCACTGCTGTGATGAACTTGTTGCCTTGCTGTTGGAGTTCTTCACTTTTGGGGAAGATGGAGGAGGACTCCATTGTAGACGGAGGAGTGGAAGAGCACAGGAAGGAGGGGGATTCATCCTCATTGTTGTTGAATGAGTCCATGTCGGGGGGGCCAGGTAGGGTGAGGGTGCTGAGGCCGGTCACGCTGTCGTTGGAGGTGCACTGCGACGACGTCTCAGAACTCTCCGTTACTGGCATGCAATGACAACATGTCAAAGAAGAAAGTTTTTATTATTGTGTCGTAGTTAGTGTGCTCACTTACTCATGGAGGGCTGGCTACTGGAGTCTTGCTCCAGCTCGTCTTCCTCGATACAGTCGTAAGGCCACTGGGCGAAGGAGGGGACGGCGACCAGCGGATAAGGGTGAGCAAGTGGGTGAGAGGGGGACGAGTACAGGTGGAGGTTGAGCGACCCCAGCAGGGAGGAGGACGACTGGCTGCTGGAGGAGGAGGTGCTGCTGTTGGAGATGGTGGAGTGAGGTCTCTTGATGGAAGCCGAGTATTCATAGGAGGGCACGGCGATGGATGCTCTCGTCCTGCACTCTGTTGTCCACACACAGAGACAAAAGTGTGAGGGGTGACAAGCCTTCAAATTAACCCTTTTTTTTAGATTTTTCAGAAGAAGAATACACTTAAATAGCACATATAAAGCTATGTGTAAAAATGTGGTATCATAATACAGTATAAAGTAAGATCCAAATAACAAGTGCGAAACAGCGTGTGCAAATTATATAATTGTGTGTACTGAGTGTGCGTGTTGTGGTAAGACTGTTTATACAAATTATAACAAGAGTTGTGCCGACCGCTCTATTTAAATGAGGATTTTGCATGTACAGTACCACAAGCTGTGCCCAAGGAGACACTCACTTTAATGCTCCAACCTGTGTTATTTTGTTATGTTGTGGAATATGCAGCACACGACACCTTTTCTGCACCATATAATGTAGGAGTGCCATCTAGACCAGTGGTCCCCAACCTTTTTGTATCCGCGGACCAGTCAATGCTTAATAATTTGTCCCGCGGCCCGGGGGGGTGGACCTTTTTTTTTATTTTTATTTTTTATTTGTCATGAAAAAGGGACGTTTTTGTCATGAAAAAGAGAGTTTTTTGTGGTTGGTGCACTGATTGTAAGTGTATATTGTGTTTTTTATGTTGATTTAATAAAAATAAAAAAAATAAAATAAAATAAAAAAAATATATATATATTATTATTATTTTTTTTTTTTTTTAAATAAAACTGAATAAAAAATTATTCTGCGGCCCGGTACCAATCGGGCCACGGCCCGGTACCAATCGGGCCACGGCCCGGTACCGCGGCCCGGTGGTTGGGGACCACGGATCTAGACAACAGAACCTAGTTTTAGCATGCCGAAGGAGGGCTATGGGAGAGGCTGGTGTGATCCAGAAATGCAAAAGTAAGTTTTTTTTATATAGGTGATTTGTGTGTAACTTTAACGTTAAAGTCTCAATGATCGTCAACACACACACACTCAGTGTGTTGAATGTGTCCTCTGCATTTGACCCATCCCCATGTACGCCCTTTGGGAGGTGAGTGGAGCAGTGAGCAGCAGCGTGTGCCACGCTCAGGAATCATTTGGTGATTCAACCCCTAATTCCAACCCTTGATGCTGAGTGCAGAGAAGGGAGGAAATGGGTCCCATTTATTTATAGTCTTTGGTATGACTCGGCAGGGAATTGAACTCACAACCTTCCAGTCTCAGGGCGGACACTCTAACCACAAGGCTGTGCCAGTTTGTACGTGCATTTCAAACGTGCTTAACATAGACATAACGTAGTTTCAGTCTTAATAAATCACATTGCGAGCGCTAAATGATTATACTTGCGTCTCCTCCTTCCAGTATAGTAGGCTCTCTAATAATCAACATATAATCCATATATTCATAAAGATAAACACGCTAAATGGATTGTGTTCTCTATTTTGTTAATTTAAGAGACACAATCCTCTGCGCAAAATTTTAGTAGATCATCTTCGCGTGCGCTATCATGTTAGCATGTGTTTTAGTACATGCAAACCTTCGGTGGATCAGGTCTTTTGTATTATAGTCTTTATTTTCCTAGAAAAAAACTTTTCTTCCGAGCACGCATGCAGGTACCCACTCACCCACACACGCACACCCACACACATGACCTGGAAAGTTGAGCAACACACATCCTCCTGAAAACCAGTGTCCTCTGCAGAGACATTTTTGTTTTGCCTAACAGGGCGATTTATTCCCAAATTGTGTGTCTCTGACAAAGGAAATAGACCAAAAACAAATGTCCACTGCAGATGACGTTGGTTCTGGGAAAGTTAAAGTGCGGTGGGCAGATAAAACCGAATATCTTCAGTGTCAATACCAAGGGTAGTATAAGTATCAGATCGAACATTTTTTACTTGTCTTTATTTTATTTTAAATCTTGTTGTGATACATTGTTATACAGTATTTGTTTATTGTTGATTAACTAAGAGAACAAGTTCTCCAGTTATCTAATATTGCTTGAATTTCAGTTTTTGCAGAGTAATACAAGGTCTGTATCAAAAGTGTTGCCTTTACACAATTGTTTTTAATTCCAGTCAAATGCAAAAGGGAATGATGGGGGAGGAAAATAGGAAACTCTCACCAGACCCCTTCATGATATAGTCGATAGCTCTGTCATTGATGGCTGCATCGCTGGGTTTGATGTCCATGAAAGGCTTGCTTCCAATGCCCATGGACACCATCTCCTGCATGCGCAACTCTGCAAAACGTGATAATATCCTTTAAAGATGCACTCTACTCTGAGGACATGTTTAAAACTTGCATGCAATTCCTGGATTGTTGCTAAAGAAAACACACCTCTGTTCCTGAGCGCCTGTCTCCACAGGATCTTCCCTATGATGGATGTCCACACAGCTTTCGCCTCCACAGAGCCGGCTTGCAGGATGAACGTGTCCTGGGACTTCCTCCGCCGGAACCAGATCTCAAAGCGCAGTCCGCTGTCACCAACATTTTCAGTCATACCAATCTCTGCAGTCTAAATAACAAAAAAAGTACATTATACTATTTCCATGCCAACAAAACAAAACAAAACAAAGGTGCAGTAAGGCTCCATTTTTCAAAATGGTCTTGCTTGATGCTAAATTAAATTGAATTTTTACATATTTATGCTACTCATTAGCATTGGCAATTTTACGAGGTGATTTCAATTCTAAATTTGGCAATAACAACTACAAAATTCAAACAGCTGGTGTGTAATAAGTACAATACTTAGGAGTAATTAAAGTATAAACACTTTGTAGGGCTTAACAAAAGAAGAGACTAGCTCATTCAAAGACTACTTCTGGCTACTGCAATACAACTTAGTCGATACACTACTGTCACCTAATGTCTCAGAATTGCAACTGCATACAAAGTTTATTATACAATAAAGTACTTGTAAATTAGACGCAGAAGTAAAAAAAAGAAAATACAACAACTGTAAAGCGCAGTTATCAGCTCAGTGTCAAACTAATTAAAAAACAGACATGTTATGATTAAACAATTTACATTTATTAACACATTTGAAGACACACAAAAGCACCTGTAATTTGTACTGTTATCAATTCCCAAGTACAGTGAATTGGTACCATATCGATTCAAAAGTGAATCATCCCTCGATACATGCAAAGCTCCAGAAAATGGACTACTTACTTTGTACGATTGCTTGTAGATGTAAATGTCATATCCTCCTTCGATCTTTTTGGTCTTGCTGAAAAGGATGAGGTCTTCAAACAAGAAGACGTGGCGGAGGTATTTCCTTCGTCCGCACCAGACAATGAACTCATCCTGGCAGCGGAGTTGACCCTGTTCCTTTAGGTTCACCTGGACAGGAAACACTCCAGTTCACGTACGTCATTCACAACAATGGCAGCGCTGCTGGGACACTGACCTCACTAGTGCATGTGCAACAAGATGACATCCATCATCCATCCATTTTCTACCGCTTATTCCCTTTTGGGGTCACGGGGGGCGCTGGTGCCTATCTCAGCTACAATCGGGTGGAAGGCGGCGTACACCCTGGACAAGTCGCCACCTCATCGCAGGACCAACACAGATAGACAGACAACATTCACACTTACATTCACACACTAGGGCCATTCCACTACAAAAATAATTTCTATATGGAAAAAAATATTGGGAGACTTGGGTAATACACCCTCTCGTGAGTTATATTTATACAGCGCTTTTCTCTACAGACACAAAGCGCTTTACATAGTGAAGTACACATTTAAGCTACATTTAAACCAGTGTAGCTGGCACTGGGAGCAGTTGTGTAAGGTGTCTAGCCCAAGGACACAACGGCAGTGACGAGGATGATGGAAGCGGGGATGAAACCCAGAACCCTCAAGTTGATTGCACAGCCACTCTGCCAAACGATCCACACCACCTACTAAAAGTGAAAATTGATTAACTTTTAGAGATGGTGCCCCCTTTTTTGGGCCTGGCTCAAATCTTGGCACAGTCATGGTGGTTTACCCCAAACTTAAAGCAAACAAATCTTCAACACGTCTTAAAGGTGTTGTCCAGCCATGACTGATTAAGAACTTTGTCCATATCATTGAATTTTACTGGTCTCTGACAGCCCTGCGATGAGTTGGCGACTTGTCCAGGGTGTAACCCGCCTTGCACCTGAATGCAGCTGAGATGGGCTCAAGCGAACCCCCCGCGACCCCAAAAGGGACAAGCGGTAGGAAATGGATGAATGGATGGTCTCTGACAAAACCATATGTCTTTTGTGCATCAAACTGTCAATCATGGCTATAACAGGCCTCAAACTTGAACTTTTTAAGGTCAAGACAAGGGTTGCCTTAAAGGAGGGCTCATATTTTAGGGTGCCAAGGCAAGTTGGAAGGGCACCAAGGCAAAACATATTTTCTTTTGAGGCAGGTGCTCCAAAGCACATACATATACAGTATATATACTGTGGGGCAAAAAAGTATTTAGTCAGCCACCGATTGTGCAAGTTCTCCCACTTAAAATGATGACAAAGGTCTGTAATTTTCATCATACGTACACTTCAACTGTGAGAGACAGAACGTGAAAAAAAAAATCCAGGAATTCACATTGTAGGAATTTTAAATAATTTATTTGTAAATTATGGTGGAAAATAAGTATTTGGTCAACCATTCAAAGCTCTCACTGATGGAAGGAGGTTTTGGCTCAAAATCTCACGATACATGGCCCCATTCATTTTTTCCTTAACACGGATCAATCGTCCTGTCCCCTTAGCAGAAAAACAGCCCCAAAGCATGATGTTTCCACCCCCATGCTTCACAGTAGGCATGGTGTTCTTGGGATGCAACTCAGTATTATTCTTCCTCGAAACACGACGAGTTGAGTTTATAGCAAAAAGTTCTATTTTGGTTTCATCTGACCACATGACATTCTCCCAATCCTCTGCTGCATCATCCATGTGCTCTCTGGCAAACTTCAGATGGGCCTGGACATGCACTGGCTTAAGCAGGGGGACACGTCTGGCACTGCAGGATTTAATTCCCTGTCGGCGTAGTGTGTTACTGATGGTAACGTTTGTTACTTTGGTCCCAGCTCTCTGCAGGTCATTCATCAGGTCCCCTCGTGTGGTTTTGGGATTTTTGCTCACCGTTCTCATGATCATTTTGACCCCACGAGATGAGATCTTGCGTGGAGCCCCAGATCGAGGGAGATTATCAGTGGTCTTGTATGTTTTCCATTTTCCGATAATTGCTCCCACAGTTGATTTTTTCACACCAAGCTGCTTGCCTATTGTAGATTCACACTTCCCAGTCTGGTGCAGGTCTACAATTATTTTCCTGGTGTCCTTCGACAGCTCTTTGGTCTTGGCCATAGTGGAGTTTGGAGTCTGACTGTTTGAGGCTGTGGACAGGTGTCTTTTATACAGACAACGGGTTCAGGCAGGTTCCATTAATACAGGTAACGAGTGGAGGACAGAAGCGCTTATTAAAGAAGAAGTTACAGGTCTGTGAGAGATAGAGATCTTCCTTGTTTGAAGTGACCAAATACGTATTTTCCACCATAATTTACAAATAAATTCTTTAAAATTCCTACAATTTGAATTCCTGGATTTGATTTCACATTCTGTCTCTCACAGTTGAAGTGTACCTATAATGAAAATTACAGACATCTGTCATAATTTTAAGTGGGGGGGGCACCTGCACAATCGGTGGCTGACTAAATACTTTTTTGCCCCACTGTATGTATGTATGTATTTATGTATTCATCTAAAAAATTGGAAATAGTGTCCCCTTACGCCGGCCTACCTGGCTGGTCTAGGAAGAATGTGCCTGACCTAAATTCAGCGCACACCTGACGTCCTTTCAGCCCCTTATGTGTGTCCCTGGGAAAATCTCAGAACAACTTAGCTGTTCATGTTGTCAGGTAACCTTTAACACACGCTTCCAAAATGGCTGCGCACATGTTGTTTATACCGATTAACGTGAATTATGCGATGTCTTAAACAGTTCAATATGTCATGTTGGGGTGTTTTTATCAATTTATTCGACAAAACACTTACGTTACATTTGTCCATTATGGGGATGTCACGGTATAACAATTTCTTATCACGGTTATCATTAGTATCGCAGTAATTTTAAATGTGCTCAAAATTTAAAAAAAATACTTATACTAAAACACATAAACCAAATTTTTTTTTTTTTTTTAAACACAAACACATTGAAAATGTATATATGCACCTCAAGTACAAAAGTTGGATGTGCATATGAAAGCAACACAAGCATTATAAATAAAGTAATATTTTAGAAACAAAATAATACTATAAATAAATAAAAATAATTGTGAAAAATTCACAAGATGCCATCTTATGGACATAAGACGTAACTGCACTTTTTGTCCACATAGATCAGGGGTCGGCAACCTTTACCACTCAAAGAGCCATTTTGACCCGTTTCACAAAGTAAAGAAAACAATGGGAGCCACATAACTCATTTGAAATTTATAATGAAATAATACTGCATACAGAGTTTTTTTTTGCTTTGTGCTATTATAAACCAGGGGTCTCAGACACACGGCCTGCACCTTAATATGAAAATGTAATGTTAGTGCGTCCCGCAAGTTTTATATGAATGCCGCTTGACAGCGTCACACCTGCCAACCGTCCCAATTTTCCCGGGAGACTCCCGAATTTCAGAGTAATTATTCACTAGATTGTAGGCTGGTGTTCACCAAATGAACAATAATAAGGGCGTACAATGATGTCACTACGGCCCTCTACAGCTTGTACAAATAGCCCAAAAATTGTTTGACGAGACTATTGCAGACACACGTAAGAGACTGCAAGGCATCCTTATTCAACAGCACTACAGGTTACACTGAGGGTGGCCGTTTAAACAACTTTAGCACTCTTACTAATATGTGCCACACTGTGAACCCAAACCAAACAAGAATGACAAACACATTTCAGGAGAACATCCGCACTATAACACAACATAAACACGACAGAACAAATACCCAGAATCCCATGTATCCTTACTATTCAGGGCTCTATTATACACCCAGCTACCACCAACCCAATTTTTTTTTTAAATTGATCTCAACTCTGTACACTGCTGCTGGAATTTAAATTTTCCTGAAGGAACTCTCCTAAAGGAATCAATAAAGTACTATCTATCTAGCTATCTATCTAAGACTGTGCAACTCCTCTCTGGGGAGGGGGGCCGGGGGTACTAGGATGACAGGGGATGCAAAACAATAACAGTGCAATACGTTTTCATAACATGGTCACTACTGCCTAGTTTCTCTTGTTATATTCTTATTTTACTCTTATATTTATATTCCCATTGTTGCTTTTTATTTTTATTCTTATTGTAATAATTCTCTCTTTTTTTTTTTTTTCCATTTAAACCCCCATTATTTACTTTTTACTTTTTTAAATTGATCTCAACTCTGTACACTGCTGCTGGAATTTTAATTTTCCTAAAGGAACTCTCCTGAAAAAATCAATAGAGTACTATCTATCTATCTATCTATCTATCTATCTATCTATCTATCTATCTATCTATCTATCTATCTATCTATCTATCTATCTATCTATCTATCTATCTATCTATCTATCTATCTATCTATCTATCTATCTATCTATCATCCATCCATCCATCCATCCATCCATCCATCCATCCATCCATCTATCTATCTGTCTATCTAAAGGACAAGTGTGCATTCCAGTCAACAAACTACAGACTTTATAAACAAGTTGTAGCAACGTTTCCGACACATTGTCTGCTGCATGTTAACTGTCAGTCCCAGCAGTTAATGGATTGATGCCAGCTGAACGTTCAAAATTAAACTGTGACATCAAATATTGTTCTCCTCCAACAGCATTGCGCTCTTAATCGCACACCGAAACTCCACGGAAGTAGAAGCGATTGAAATGAAGCGAAACGAAGCGATCGGAACATTTTCAAAGCAAAGTCCATGAAGTTGCTGCCATGTTTCCTGAGCGGAGTGCGCAGACGCTGCGACGCTTCAGTATTCAGGAACTCGGCAGTTGCCTAATATGCATTGATAAATTACGTTTTTTCTGTAATTAAAAATTTAAACAGTGTTATTAACCATCTGGAATTTTACCGCGAGCGGTCACGGCATGTTCTTGACGTAAATGCTGGTCAATTTTTTAGGTCATTACGACAAGTGACAAGGGCGGATGCGGCAAATACTGCAGTTGCCATGGTTAAATTCGAGCCCTGCTATAACTTACATCACAGCCCTGGATGGCGTCCATAGCCAGCAGGTCGTTGCCGTGGCGAAGCTGGAACTTGACCATCTCCTCAGCGGTGCGGAGGTCACTCAGTTCCTGCGTCTGGGACTGGCTGCACTCCTTAATGAGGTCCTTCAGCAGTAGAGCATATTTACTCATCCTCTGGATGGGTTTCAGCAGGTAGGACGCCAGGTCCATCTTGTCCCCCAAATCCAGCTGTTTATTCTGGAATGAGTGAGGAATGTAATGTCATTATTCAGAATACCACATATTGTTCATAAAGATTTTATATATCTATTTTTTTAGGAAATCTCTCTAATATTGGGTATGTCAAAGTGTATCTCATTTGTCTTTTTATTGGCCGTATATGTTGTAAAAATAACAATTTTATATATTCCTAATATCATATATTATAGTAGTATCTGTTTTTTTTTGTCAGTAATGTGAGTTGAAAATCGAATTGTACAAAACTGTAGCAATAATAAATTATGTAAATCCAAATAATCCTTCCTAAACATTTAAAAATAATCATTTTATATCGAAATATGATAGTTTTACCTACAGAAAATAATGCATGCATGTAAACGGAAAATAAATAAGACCAATTATGTTAAAGATCACTTACATAAATTTTTTTTTTACTTACAATTGTATTCACCTTTTTCAAATGTTATGCATCTGCAATGCACTTTGAATTGCCTTGTGTACAAACTATGTTCTATATAAAAAACATACCTGGCCACTAGGGATGTAACGATAAAAGGTATAAAATACAACCAGGGTAAAACTTTCGACAGTTAGTATTACCATTTTGTATAACAAAATTATCAAAAAACAGTGATGATAACTGCACTGTGATGAACTCACTGACTGACTGGCGCAAGATCGCTAGATTAAATTCCAACATCAAAACAAAGGACATTAACATTTTCCCCATTATGAAACGTAATACACCAATCTGAATTTATATAAACACATTACTGTCTGAGCAACTAAGATATTCAGTTGTGCACATTGAATCTACAAGCTGTGAGAACAGAGTAATCGATTTTTTTTACGGTGCGGTCAAGGACTGCTTATCAGAGTAGGACCTCACAACGCCCACTAGAAATAATAAATTATAATTATAGATTTGATTTATTACGCACTTTTCATTTAAATAAATATTTGAGTGCTACAGTACAAACCAATATTTAAAAAATAAAAGCGTAACCATTAAAACAGATTAAATAAAACACTATCAGTGAAGCATAAGAAACACTGTCTATTGTTTTTTTTTTTTTATTATTTAAAAAGATAAGTAACTTAGTCAAAAGATTTCAGTGTGTGTATAAGCACTGTGTGAGCACATTCAACAATACCCCGATGATAATGATAACCATGGTCATTTTGGTCACAATAAAATGTTCATATGGTTTCATTCCTATTTGCAACTTTTACCTATATCATTGACTTTTTGTTGTTGAAGTGGTGAGGGAAGACAAGAGGGGAGAGCCACACGAACGCCACCTTTGTACATTGCTATGTGTTATTTCTTAAATTTAAGAGTGGTTCTCAACTTCTTTATCAAAGTGTTGCAACGTGCAACTTTCTTTGGTCCCATGGGCAAAAAGATAAGTTTGTCACATGCAATGTTTGGCCGTAACATACGGTATACAAAACTGGGAACATATTATAACAAAAATCGGGGTTTAAATTCTTGTCGGAAACCAAACGAAAGCGAGGTACCACTGTATTAGATATAACACTACTGTATTTTACTTTATCACATTAAACACAAAAGCGAAGATGTGGCTGTTTCAGTGTTTCCCCCAGAATATTTGTTAGTTAAGGTGGTGGCGTCTCTCTCTCTTTTTTTTTTAAGACTTTAGTTTAGGCCAGGGGTCGGGAACCTTTTTGGCTGAGAGAGCCATACAAGCCAAATATTTTTAAAAGTATTTCCGTGAGAGCCATATATATATATATATATATACATATATATATGTATATATATATATATATATATATATATATATATATATATATATATATATAAACACTGAATACAACTAAATTCGTGCATTTTTAAGTAAGACCAACATTTTTAGAGGATAATAGGTCTCTTATTCGTTTTAATAATATTCTTATTCTGAAGCTAAGCAACAATAAATAAAATACTTCTTACCATTAATGCGACTTCTTGAACAGGTGCGGCAGAATCGGATGAATGGTTTAAAATGCATGACAATGTTTTATATTTTGAATGTTATTTTTAACACTGTGATTACCAGAGGATTTGTTCATTACTCATCGTGTAAAGCAATGTCAGATAAGATTTATCTGAGAGCCAGGTGTAGTCATCAAAAGAGCCACATCTGGCTCTAGAGCCATAGGTTCCCTACCCCTGGTTTAGGCGGTGGCTCAACAAAGCGCTGCGGGGAACCCTGCTGTTTTATTCAGATAGCTTTGTATAATGTATATTGACCTACATTGGATTTACCATTTTTAATGTACAAAAAGTACCAAAAGTTCCACCCCCATATCAGTAAATATACCATATATGTTGGTACAACAGTGTTTTCTGAAGTGGTACTTGATCTATTGTATTAATAACATGTAAGATTTTACACAAACACGGTATGTTAAATGAAAACTGCTGAAATGCTTTGGGGTACATTTTTTAACACAGGCTTATATTTACACTCGACACATTGCAGTTGCACTGTATGTTACAAGGCCTCTTTCACTTCCTTTTACTACCATGAATTGATTAACGTGGACCCCGACTTAAACAAGTTGATAAACTTATTCGGGTGTTACCATTTAGTGGTCAATTGTACAGAATATGTAATGAACTGTGCAATCTACAAGTAAAAGTATCAATCAATCAAAAAAAAAAAACACACAATTGTGCTTCAGTGCTGACCTTTTCACCCCACGAGGTAAGTAACCAGAGTTTCCAGACGCACCTTAAAGAATTCGTTCCCATGGCTGCTGAGCAGTGTGTCGGACCGGGGCTTATTCTTGCTGTATAGGGCATACATTCCAAACTGATCCTCCTGCACACACAATTAGCAAATTAGACCACTCTAGCAAGTACACTGACATTGCAGAATACCCTCCTGTATGAACAGTACAACCAGAATATTATTACTAAAGGCAAATGATCAATTATCCATTTCAATAGTAGAAGCCTAAACAGGAATTTCAAGGACATCAAAGAATATTTACACACCTTTTCACAACCATTTAACATAATTGCAGTATTTGAAACTTGGATTAACAGTGAAAAAGCGTCAGATTTTGAACTGGATGGTTATGACCTTATCAATGTAAATAGACAAAACAAAGGGGGCGGAGGGGTGGCAATCTATGTGAATAGCACCTTGAGATTCAAACGTCTGGATGATATGACAACTGTAGTTGATAACCTACTTGAGTGTCTAACGGTTGAAATTTGAATGGAAAAAAAGTAGAAATGTCATTATTAGTTGTATATACAGATTGCCAGGTACAAGCATTGCACGTTTTACAGATTGGATGGAATGCCTGTTTTCAAAGAAGAGTAATGTTAATAAAGCTGTCTTCATTTGTGGAGACTTTAATATTGACCTACTAAATCCCAGTAAAAATAATGATATAGTTAATTTCATTGACACAATGTACAGTATAAGTCTATATCCCAAAATCACCAGACCTAGTCGAATTACATCCCACTCTGCCACTCTAATCGACAACATATTCACCAATGATATTGAGAATAAGACCGTAAGTGGGCTGTTGATCAAAGATATCACTGACCACCTACCAGTTTTTCTGATATTTGATGGTAACTACAGGACACAAAAATTAGAAAAGCCAACCCAATACAGAAGAACGAGATCAGAGGAATCCATTAGTTCATTTGAACATGATTTACTGGCGCAGAATTGGGATGTAATTAATGAAAATGGTGATGTTAGTAGTGCTTACAATATATTCTTGAGAATATTTAGGTCATTATATGATAAAAATTGCCCAATAAAAGAATGCATCAGCAAAAGAAAGTATACTAATTGTCCTTGGATCACAAAGGGATTGCAAAATGGTTGCAAAAAGAATAAACACTCTTTACAGGGAATTTATAAGATTGAAAACAAAAGAAGCAGAAAATAAATATAAAAAATATAAAAACTAGTTAACTCATATTATGAGGTCAAATAAGAGCGATTAGTATAAGAAATTACTAGATGATAATAAAAATATTATCAAAGGAATATGGAATTTATTCAACAATATTATAAGAAACAGTACCTCTTCAAATAACTATCCAACATATTTCATGAATAATGGTAAAGAAAATTATAAAATTGAAGATGTGGCTCATGCCTTCAATAAATTCTTTGCAAGTATTGGACCCGAACTTGCAGCAAAAATCCCAGATTCACAGACAACTGGTAAAAATATAGAGGGATTGTTGGAGAGAAATCTCAATTGTATGTTTTTAAATGCAGTGGGTGAAGAAGAAGTGTTGGATATTATAAACAAATGTAAGAACAAAATATCTACGGACTCCAATGACATTAGTATGGCATTGGTGAAAAACAAAACCATTAACATATATCTGTAATCTGTCATTTCAAACCGGCACATTTCCAAATTTAATGAAAATAGCTAAAGTTATACCTCTGTTTAAAACTGGGAGCAAACACCACTCCACAAACTATAGACCCGTCTCTTTACTTCCACAATTCTCTAAAATATTAGAAAAACTATTCAATAACAGGTTAGATGCATTTATAGAAAAACATAATTTACTCCCCGACTGTCAATATGGGTGTGGGAGGCGGAGCGTGGTACAGGAGCCGGCTGGAAGCAGATGACAGGTGAGTAGATACCTCAGCTGGAACGAGTTATCTGATCACCTGTCTCTTTATTAGCAGCGTCGGTGACTGCAGAGGGGGGCTGAAAAGCCAGAAGAAGGAACGCACGGCTGGGCTAAAGAAGGCACGTGAAACGAAACGAGAGACTTCCTGAAAGAGAGACACTTTGGTGGAAACAAAATAAAAAGTTTGTAAACTTGGCGACCAGCCTGAGTGTGCTTCATCGGTCCAAAAGAACCCCACGGCACAAGACTGCTACATCTGGCGCCCAACAAAGCAAGGACCAAGAAGGCGCTAGGGAGAGTGTTGGCGGAGGTGTCGGCAGCCACCCAGCAACAAATGGAGGCGAGCCGCCAACAAACACAGATCCTGCAGACGCTGGTGAGCCAGATGGGAGGAACGGCGAAAGAGGCCTCCATGCAAAGAATGACGGAGGAAGAAGACCCGCAGGTATTCCTGGACATTTTTGAGGCCACAGCAGCAGCATACGGCTGGCCAGAGACCGAGTGGGGTGTCAAATTGCTGCCGCTCCTGGCGGGGGAGGCGCAGCGGGCTGCGCATAGTCTCCCGGAACACGCCCGGATGCACTTCCCCAGCTTACGCCGTGCAATTTTGGACCGGGTCGGCAGCCAGCCCCAAGACCATCGACGCCGGTGCCGCGCAATGCAGCTGGGTCCCGAGGATCGCCCGTTTTCACTGGCGCAGCGGCCCAGAGTGGCGCCACCCGGTGGCTCGAACCCCAGGAGGCCGACAGCAAAATGTTCGAAAGGATCCTCCTGGAACAATTCGTCGAGGCCAACCCATTCAGAATCGCTTGGGTGCGATACCATCACCCGCGGAACCTGATGGCCGCGGTGGCCCTGGCCGAGGACCACCTGGCGGTTCACCGGGAGGGGAGCCCAAAGACAGCCGAAAGACCCACCCTGGCGCCACGAGCGGCCGAAAGACCCACACCAGCGCCACAAAGATGGAGCGGGGCGGACGCAGGAGGCAGCAATGGAGCAGGTTACCGGCCCGGACACACACACACACACACACACACACACACACACACACACACACACACACACACACACACACACACACACACACAAAACACCATCGACCAGCACCATTGAGGGGGGGATATGGGGGTTGTAAAGTGTCCTCTGTTCCTCCTTCTGTGCAGGATACCGGCCATGGGCAGAAGGGGCTTCCCCCGCAGATGGCACCTCGAACGCCAGGGCCGGTGTGCTGGGGTTGCGGCCAACCCGGTCACGTGAAGAGGGATTGCTCCCTGATGGAAGTGGGACAGGTGATGCGGGTTGTCAAGCCCCCAGCACCCGCCTCCGATCCAGGGTAGGCGTACTGTGTCCCGGTAAGGGTACAAGGGAGTACATACCGGGCAATGGTGGATTCGGGGTGAAAACAGTCCATGATCCACCAAAACCTGGTTCGACCCGGGGCGTTGAGGCAAGCGACACAAGGGCGAATTAAGTGTATTCATGGGAATGTACACACGTATCCCATTGTCCCAATTTGGTATCGGGGACAAAAGCATAGTGTTAAGGTTGCTGTAAGCGCGCACTTTACGCACCCCATAATATTAGGGACAAATTGGCCGGGGTTTCACCTTCTAGTGACGCAACGTGTGGGGATGCGTTCACGGACCGTAGGAAAGGGGAGTATCCGCGCAGTTCTCAGTGGCGAGGCGGGGCCATTCGACACTGCCGAGCGGGAACAGCCGGGGGCTTCGCGGGAAGCCTCCCCGGCCCCCTATTGGTGTCCTGCGGAGGATTTTCCCCTCGAGCAGTCTCGAGACGAAACTTTGCGCGCGGCCTGGGACCAGGTAGACTACATTGACGGTCAGCTGATGCGCCCGGGAACAGCGCGGGTATTCCCTCACTTCTCCATTATGAGAGATAGATTATACCGAGTGAGCCGTGACGATCAAACAGGAGAGGAAATCCCCCAGTTGTTGGTGCCAAAACGCTGCCGGGAAATAGTTTTCCAGGCCGCGCATGTGAACCCTATGGCTGGACACATGGGCTACGATAAGACACTTAATCGAATCATGGTCCGGGTCTATTTGCCGGGCATTCGGGCAGACGTGCGCCGCTGGTGAGCTGCCTGTCCGGAATGCCAGCTGGTGAATCCAGCGGCCATCCGGAAGGCGCCCTTGTGCCCATTGCCGCTCATGGAGGTCCCATTCGAAAGAATTGGAATGGACCTCAAGGGACCATTTCACCCGAGCTCACGGGGATATCGCTTTGTGTTAGTCCTGGTGGATTACGCAACGCCCTATCCCGAAGCAGTGCCCCTGTGCTCTATCTCTGCAAAGAGTGTAGCGCAAGCGCTGTTTCAGGTCATCTCCCGAGTCGGAATCCCGAAAGAGATTCTGATTGACCAGGACACGTCCTCTATGTCACGCACCATAAAGGAACTATACGGATTACTGGGAATTAAAGCGATCCGTACCAGTGTGTATCACCCACAAACAGATAGGGTGGTGGAGCGTTTGAACAAAATGCTGAAAACCATAATCCGTAAGTTCACGCACGAGGACAAACCAAATTGGGATAAATGGCTGGATACCCTCATGTTTGCGATGCGGTAGGTACCCCAGGCCTCCCTAGGTTTTATGCCTTTCGAATTATTGTACAGCCGGAGGCCGCGCGCAGTGTTGGACATAATTAAGGAAAGCTGGGAGGAAGGTCCGAGCTTTAGCAAAAATGAAATCCAGTATGTTATGGACATGCGCGCAAAACTCCACACGGTGGGGCACGCGAGAATTTGTTCCGTGCCCAGGAACGTCAGCAGAGCACGTATAACAAGGGGGCCAAGCTAAGAAAATTTTCACCGGGAGAAAAAGTACTTATATTACTTCCAAGTTCTGGCTCTAAATTACTTGCACGCTGGCAAGAGACTTTTGAAGTCACACAGCAAATGGGGGATGTGGACTATGAGTTTCGGCATTCGGACCGGGGTGGAGGCACCCAAATTTACTACCTTAACTTGCTGAAAGCATGGAAGGAGGCGGGGCCTGTTTCCATGGTGACGGTTGTGAGAGTGGAGGAGGAGTTGGGACCAGAGGTCCCGCGCTCTGTCCCTTCCTCTCCCCTCCCCTGTGACGATCAGCTCACGTTGGCGCAGAAAGCCGATGTTGCTGCGCTGCAGCGGCGCTTTTCTGATGTGTTCTCCTCTCGGCCCGGCCGCACGAACCTCATCCAACATCACATTGAGACCAGCCCGGGTGTTACGGTGGGGTCTCGGCCATACAGATTTCCTGAACACAAGCGCAAAGTAGTTCGGGAAGAATTAAAAATCATGCTGGAATTGGGGGTAATAGAAGAATCCCACAGCGCCTGGTGTAGTCCCATTGGTCTGGTAGAGAAGAAGGATGGGTCCGTACGCTTCTGTGTGGATTACCGCAAGGTGAGTGAAATCTCACGCTTTGACGCGTACCTAATGCCCCGAGTCGATGAGCTCCTGGATCGGCTGCTCGCTTTTTCACAACACTGGATTTAACCAAGGGCTACTGGCAGTTTCACTTATCACCAAAGTCCAAGGAAAAAACGGCCTTCTCCACTCTGGAAGGTTTGTACCAGTTCGTGACACTTCCGTTTGGTTTGTTCTGTCCCCCCGCCACATTCCAGCGCCTCATGGACCGGGTGCTGCGCCCCCACGCTGCATACGCGGCCGCATAGCTGGATGTTGTCATCATCCAGAGTAGCCGCTGGGACCAACACATGCAGCGGGTGGGGGCGTTGCTCGAATCCTTGAGGCGGGCGAGGCTCACCGCCAACCCGGCAAAGTGCGCGGTGGGCCGGGGGGTGGTACAGTATCTGGGGTACCACTTGGGGGGGGGGACAGGTGCGGCCACATGTAGACAAAACAGCGGCGATCGCAGCCTGTCCACCCCCCAAGACAAAAAAGGAGGTTAGGCAGTTTTTGGGCCTGGCGGGATATTACCGCCGGTTCATTCCCCAGTGGTACCTCGCATTGCAGCCCTACAACTTCCGGGTGGTCCACAGGCCAGGCACGCAGATGGCCGTGGCCGACTTCCTCTATTGCCCTTCTATGCAGGGGGGTGGGGGGGAGTGGACGCGGCCGGACGGCTGCCCGGCCCGAGTCTGACGGTGGAGGCATGTGGGAGGCGGGGCGTGGTCCACCCACCGCCTGTGGACAGGGCATGCGCAAGAGCCGGCTGGAAGCAGATGACAGGTGAGTTGATACCTCAGCTGGAACGAGTTATATGATCACCTGTCTCTTTATTAGCAGCGTCGGTGACCGCAGAGGGGGGCTAAAAAGCCAGAAGAAGGAACGCATGGCTGGGCTGAAGAAGGCACGTGAAACGAAACGAGAGACACTTTGGTGGAAACAAAATAAAAAGTTTTGTAAACTTGGCAACCAGCCTGAGTGTGCTTCATTGGTCCAAAAGAACCCCACGACACAAGACTGCTACAATGGATTTAGATCAAACGGATCTACATCAATGGCAATAATTGAAACAATACAGGAAATCAAAAATGCCTTAGACAAGAAACAATATGCAATGGGAATATTTATTGATCTAAAAAAAGCATTAGACACAATTAACCATTATATAGTAATCATTAAAATGGAAAAGTATGGAATCAGGGGAGTTGTACTAGACTGGCTTAAAAGTTCCTTAAATAAGAGACAACAGTTTGTGAAGTTGGGGGATTGCTGTTCATCGTGTTTGGACATTGCTTGTGGTGTCCCCCAGGGGTCAGTGTTGGGGCCAAAATTGTTTATCCTGTATATCAATGATATATGTAAAGTGTCTACATGATTAAAATTAGTGTTATTTGCTGATGACACTAATCACTAATATTTTTTGTTCAGGAGATGACTTAAATCAATTACAGGAAGTCATTATGGAAGAAATTAGTCAACTAAAAGCTTGGTTTGACTATGATAAATTGTCATTAAACCTGACTAAGACTAAGTTAATGCTATTTGGAAAGAGGACACGTGAAACAAGGGTACAGATACAAAGAGATGGGGTGGATATTGAAAGGGTTTTTGAAATAAAATTCCTTGGAGTTACAATTGACTATCAAATTAACTGGAAACAACATACAAAACATGTACAGTTTAAGCTGTCAAGAAGCATCTCAGTAATAAATAAAGCAAAGCAGGTTCTGGATCACAAATCCCCCCACATGTTCTACTGTTCATTACTCTTACCATACTTAACTTACTGTGTGGAAGTCTGGGGGAATAATTATAAAAGCTCATTAAACTCAATAACTATACTTCAGAAAAGAGCTGTACGCATCATCAACAAGGTTAGATATCTGGACCATACACATTCACTATTGTTACAGTCAAGAATATTGAAGTGTAATGATATTATTTTGTATCAAACTGCACAATGAATGTATAAAGCCAAAATAAATAAACTCCCAGGACGCATTCAAAAATTGTTCAGCACACGAGAGGGGATTATAATTTAAGGGGGAATTTTAATTTCAAAATGCTTAGTAATAGAACGACCATCAAAAGTTTTTGTATTTCAATTTGTAGAGTGAAACTATGTAATGGTTTGAATGTGGAGTTAAAGCAATGTCCAAACATAAACCAGTTTTAAAAGAAGTATAGTATATTGTATTATTAGGTCCATCAGTGCTAAATATTATAAACTTATCACTTTCCTCGGGCACTGTTCCCGTTGCATTCAAAAAAGCGGTTATTCATCCTCTCCTTAAAAGACCTAACCTCGATCCAGACCTCATGGTAAACTACCGACCGGTGTCTCACCTTCCCTTTATTTCGAAAATCCTCGAAAAAATTGTTGCAGAGCAGCTAAATGAGCACTTAGCGTTTAACAATCTATGTGAAACCTTTCAATCCGGTTTCAGGGCAAATCACTCGACTGAGACAGCCCTCGCAAAACTGACTAATGATCTATTGCTAACGATGGACTCTGATGCGTCATCTATGTTGCTGCTCCTCGATCTTAGCGCTGCTTTCGATACCGTCGATCATAATATTTTATTAGAGCGTATCAAAATACGAATTGGTATTTCAGACTCAGCCCTGTCATGGTTTAACTCTTATCTTACTGATAGGATGCAGTGCGTCTCCTATAACAGTGTGACCTCGGACTATGTTAAGGTAACGTGTGGAGTTCCCCAGGGTTCGGTCCTTGGCCCTGTACTCTTCAGCATCTACATGCTGCCGCTAGGTGACGTCATACGCAAATACGGTATTAGCTTTCACTGTTATGCTGATGACACCCAACTCTACATGCCCCTAAAGCTGACCAACACGCCGGACTGTAGTCAGTTGGAAGCGTGTCTTAATGAAATTAAACAATGGATGTCCGCTAACTTTTTGCAACTTAATGCCAAAAAAACGGAAATGCTGATTATCGGTCCTGCTAGACACCGACCTCTATTTAATAATACAACTTTAACATTTGACAACCAAATAATAAAACAAGGTGACTCTGTAAAAAATCTGGGTATTATCTTCGACCCAACTCTCTCCTTTGAGTCACACATTAAAAGCGTTACTAAAACGGCCTTCTTTCATCTCCGTAATATCGCTAAAATTCGCTCCATTTTGTCCACTAAAGACGCCGAGATCATTATCCATGCGTTTGTTACGTCTCGTCTCGATTACTGTAATGTATTATTTTCGGGTCTCCCAATGTCTAGCATTAAAAGATTACAGTTGGTACAAAATGCGGCTGCTAGACTTTTGACAAGAACAAGAAAGTTTGATCATATTACGCCTGTACTGGCTCACCTGCACTGGCTTCCTGTGCACTTAAGATGTGACTTTAAGGTTTTACTACTTACGTATAAAATACTACACGGTCTAGCTCCAGCCTATCTTGCCGATTGTATTGTACCGTATGTCCCGGCAAGAAATCTGCGTTCAAAAGACTCCGGCTTATTAGTGATTCCTAGAGCTCAAAAAAAGTCTGCGGGCTATAGAGCGTTTTCCGTTCGGGCTCCAGTACTCTGGAATGCCCTCCCGGTAACAGTTCGAGATGCTACCTCAGTAGAAGCATTTAAGTCTCATCTTAAAACTCATCTGTATACTCTAGCCTTTAAATAGACCTCCTTTTTAGACCAGTTGATCTGCCGCTTCTTTTCTTTCTCCTATGTCCCCCCCTCCCTTGTGGAGGGGGTCCGGTCCGATGACCATGGATGAAGTACTGACTGTCCAGAGTCGAGACCCAGGATGGACCGCTCGTCGGGACCCAGGATGGACCGCTCGCCTGTATCGGTTGGGGACATCTCTACGCTGCTGATCCGCTTGAGATGGTTTCCTGTGGACGGGACTCTCACTGCTGTCTTGGAGCCACTATGGATTGAACTTTCACAGTATCATGTTAGACCCGCTCGACATCCATTGCTTTCGGTCCCCTAGAGGGGGGGGGGTTGCCCACATCTGAGGTCCTCTCCAAGGTTTCTCATAGTCAGCATTGTCGCTGGCGTCCCACTGAATGTGAATTCTCCCTGCCCACTGGGTGTGAGTTTTCCTTGCCCTTTTGTGGGTTCTTCCGAGGATGTTGTAGTCGTAATGATTTGTGCAGTCCTTTGAGACATTTGTGATTTGGGGCTATATAAATAAACATTGATTGATTGATTGATAGGTACATGGTATTCCAGAGGTACAGAGATGAAGAAGGGCTTTGATATTGGGTTTCTTGTGTTACAAAATAGTTTGTGGCTGCCCATTGAGGCACTGGTACTGCTATTTTTGCATTATACCATTTCCATAAGCACCTGTGGTAATGGTGTGGCTATGTATGTGTGTAGTGTGCATAAGTATGTATATATTTATCATTTATGTACGTTTGTATATACAAGTTCATTAAGTTTGTCCATAGAGTGAACAGGTAGTTCTGGCTCAGAGTAATTTATGATTTAAAGAAAAGGGGTGGGATTAAATAAGTGTATACTTCTTCTCACTTCTTTTCAAATAGGTAAGAAAAAAAAATAAAAGAAAAAAAGAGAAAGTCCAATGCTCATTTGTTTTCGTTTTTTTTATTCTCCATTGTTGTAATTTTGTTATAATGGCCGTTAAGGCTATAGGACTGTATTGAATCATGCTTGCTCTTGTTTTTTTTTGCACATTTGAAATAATAAAAAAAAAATATATCCCCCCCCAAAAATTAAAAATATATTGCAAGTGACGCATATCATATAAGGGTGTTTGACTATAATGAGCAATATAACCGGTGGCCATCTTGCATTGTGACAAATAAGGTCAATGCCGAGGAGATGGTGCTTTCAATATTTATAATTAATGCAGAGTAGTGAATTAATTGCTAAATGAATGCATATAACTCCTTAGTAGTGCTGTTTTTGGCGTAATTTTTTGATTGTTTTTAATTTATTTTGCCATACCCCAAATTACTTTTTTTGTTATGTGAGGCAGGAAAGTGTCCGTTTTAAAAGGAACAACATGGACTATTTTTTGTCAATCAGAAAGGAGCACAAAGTAGTTTTCCTGCAGGGTATTTCAGAAAGCAGGTAGAGTGCAAACTCTGAGTAGGTTTACCCTGAGATGAGGGAGAATTAGGGTTTTATGTTATAGAAAAAGTGGTAAGTCATATTGACCTCAATCTGTGACCTTAACTCGCTTGCCGGCAGGTTTTCTTGAACAAATCTTTAGTTTTTGCATTCTTAGTTTAATAAAGCAAATTGATTTAACATAAAGTGAACTGGTAATAAATGATCTTGTTAGCAAAAAAGAAAAAAACTTTTTTAGTTTGATTTCATATATTTAATACTGTACAGTATGCCATCCATCGATTTTATAACATTTATTCCCTTTGGGGTTGCGGGGGGCGCTGGTGCCCATCTCAGCTACAATCGGGCGGAAGGCGGGGTACAACCTGGACAAGTCGCCACCTCATCGCATGGCCAACACAGAATGATAGACAGACAAGATTGACACTCACATTCACACACTAGAGCCAATTTAGTGTTGCCAATCAACCTATCCTCAGGTGCATGTCTTTGGAGGTGGGAGAAAGACGGAGTACCCGGAGGGAACCCACGCAGTCACGGGGAGGACATGCAAACTCCACGCAGAAAGATCCTGAGCCTGGGATTGAACCCAGGACTACTCAGGACCTTCATATTCTGAGGCAGACGCACTAACCCCTCCTCCACCGTGCTGCCTGTACAGTATGTCTTAATAATAATCAAATTTAAAATATATTTAATATAATATTAAAGTTGATTTTGTGGCATTTCATCATCTTAAATATTGATTACAAAAAGAAAAATAACCTAATAGCAAATTGGTCAAACAAAAATTGCTCGGTTAGTTATAGACTTAATAATATTTACTTAGAATTTGCATTGACTATACATGTCGTATATAATTAAAACAAATACAATATAATAGTATTTCTAACTGCCTCCATGTATTTATTTTACTAAACTAAAATAAGATCATTCCTGTACTTTTTACCCTTGCGCTAATAAGAAAATGTGATTAAATGTTAAAAGAATACTCTGTCAGTTATCATCTCTCACCTAAGTGCTGTATTATTTTACTGTATTTCTTTTCTATCATTACCACTTGAACCATCGAATCAGTGCTTTCTAAAGTGCTCTTAACACGGACTCAACATACTAAGGATTGATTGAATTAACTTAGACCAGCTATTCTGGAACCAGACACTCAAGAGTTTCCCAACTTCGGATAAATCAACTCAGACTGCATGTTTCGACTCAGTTTGTTGAATCTCCACCTGAAATACCTCCCAGGTATGTAGCCAACCCATGTGATTATCTTTTCCCATAATAAACGTCACTGGAGCGATAATGAGACCATGACCCAGAAAACATCGTATTTTGTTGTAAAGCTAGACGTCTAGAGGTCATGACTGTTGATGGAAGCTGAAAGTATGTTGTCAGAGCGCACCCTCAGGGCACCTTGAATGAGTGCACACTTACATGTCGGAGAAAACAGCTGCTGATGGACAGTGGCGAGTGGGCGCACGCCTCCAGTTCTTTGAGGAAGTACTGGGTGTGGAAATCCCCCAGTTTCTCCATGTTACCGAAAATGATGCTGCGCTTGCCCCTCAGGTCCTGTGGCAGATCCAGGCGCTCCATCTCAGGAAAATAATGCTCAATAACGTAGCTGAGAGAGCGAACGTACTCCCTCTCGGTGGAGATCATCTCATCCATGATGTGCTGCACTTTACTGGGGAAAAAAATAAATGCTTAATACACTAAGGGCATCATCTACTAAATAAGGAGTGCCAAATAGTAAGCAGACAAATATAATACGAACAACCTTTTCTGGTGATATAGAAGTGTGATCTCGACAATAAAAGCTATTGTAAGTACACCGAAGGTCTGCTCTGGAAGGTGTTGTGAAAATGCATGTTGCAGAGAGTTTTTTTACAGAGGTGATGCACTGCATTGATAATATATATTCTGCAATGAATGCTATTACAAAAATACAAAAATTAATTGAATATGTTTTCATCATTCCTTTAAGTCATCCAGCAGCCACAAAATACTATTACTGAATAGATGTAATGTCCAATATTTTTTTTCTCTGACAGTCCAAATATGTTGACACCACCTCAAAGATGGAGGATCTGTCTTTGCAGCACAATCACCTCCGTTCTCAAAGCCATTTGTCAGTAATTGTGCCAGTTTGCACATACAGTATTTTGTAAGCATATTCAGTATAGACGATAAACAGGGGCTGCTGAACAGTTTTAGTTTAGATCAATCACACTGCGAGCGCTTAATTATTATATTTGCACCTTCTACTCCTAGTATAGTGAGCATTCTGATTATCAGCATATATTCTGTATATTCATTAAGACAGACAAACTGAATGGATTGCACGCTCTTTTTTGCTCATTTAAGAGATGCAATACTCTGTGCATGACTTTAGTAGATCAGCTTTGCGTGTGCTACCAAGTTTGCAAGTGCCGTAGTAAGCATAAACGTAAATGTAAACCTTTAATAGAGACCCTAAAGCAAAGAGGGTCTTTTTATGGTTGTTTAAAAAAAACAACAACCAACTCTTTTTTGGTGGGTTTGTTGATGTTCAAACTTTATAGGGCTGTGCATTGATTAAGAAAAGAAAACCCCATTCCGTTTTCAGTCTGGTTAAGATGCATACAGTACTGCGCTCGCATTAAACGGGAGAGCCACCCACAAGTTCCCAGCAGATGAAGCTGTAGTGAAAAAAAACTGCTGTGAATGGTACTTTTGACCCACTTGATATGAGTATTACTGCCCCCTACAGGACTACAATACAACCTTATTGCCAGGTAAGTGAGATTAACATGTTTTTATTATTATTATTATTAAATTAACATGATTTTTAAGTCTGCATTTGGTATCTTTTTGACCATTTGGAAAACTGATGACAATGATGATCAACAATGTTATTGCACCCACACATTGGAGCATATGGCCTCCATAATATAATGTACTCATGTTTTAATGGCCATGGGCGTATAGATGTAATGGTTATAGCCTTTACCTGCTCTGTATCGTTCCATCTCCTTCAATGTGTCGGTTATGTATCCTGGAAGGTATGGACATGCTACGACTACGCGCTAACGTTGGGCTCATGACATCAGGTCTTTGCAGCTTCTTCTCCGCAGACACGTTATTGGCCACCTCCAGCCCCTTGATATAGACGCCCGTGTAACCATGCACATGGCTGACGTCCGAATGACCGCCGTCTCTGTGCGTCAGCTCATAACTCGTGGTCTTCTTCATGATCTTCTTCATTGGCGGCTTGCGTACTCGAGACGAGATGGGCTCAGAGTGGCATGAGACGGTGGAGTCGATAGTGCAGTCGCTGTCCGTGTCGTCAAACATGGATGCGTTTAGTGTGCTGTCAAGGGGGAAAGTAAAGCGTGACGAGGAGGAGGAGATAGAACCAGAAAGGCTTTTGGATATAGGTTTTGAATCCTCGACGGTCAGGGGTGTAGCTGCCCTGCTGGAGCAAGTAGACCCTTCACTTAGACGCACACTTCCACTCTCTTCTGGTGCACTATTCTGGGTCTCTGTAGGTTTAACAGCATATGTCAGGTCAGCGGCCATGGCGTCTGACGACGTGGCTCGGACTACCGCTTCCTCTAACTGGTGCTTGGTCTGCTGACACTTGTGCCACACCATGTTCCACTGCTGCACTTGTGGAGGACTATCCAAGGAGAGCACCGTGTCATTTAATGTGCTGAAGTTGTCCATGGAGAATTTGGAGGCCTCTGTGCAGTAATCCTGCAGGGTTTGGACCACAGCAGGTGAAAGTGCTTTTCCTGAGGTGTTCAAGTGACTGATGTAGTCCTGACAGTGCTCCATCCACTGGTTCACCTATGGACATAGTATTTTAGAGTATATCTATTTATTGATTGATTGTTCACACAACAGAGTCCTTACAGAGTCATAGAACTCATAAAGGGTGCTCAGGATGTCCAAGAGTGACTTCCTTTTCTCCGCTCTGCTCAGGATGGAGCCAATATGCTGCTTGAATTCCAAGAAAACTGAGCCTGGAATGGACTGTGGAGACTCGTTTACCATGTGCAGGGCCTGTCTCTGCTGGTGCTGATCAGTCAACATACGGACAATTGTTTAGATTGCGCTTATATATATTATATATACATTTTGAAAAAAAAAATCTTTATGTAAACCAGTGACAGATATTTACCACTGACTCCTCCAGAAATTGCTCCAAACTCTTCTTCATGTCTTTTATTTTGCTCACAGACAATGTAAGTGATTCTAAAGGTGTAAGATGTTTCTCTCCCTCCACATTGAACCACAGTTTGACCTGACAAGATCCAATCACTGGTTACCCACGTATAATTGTAAAGAGGAAGGCACATTTAAGAAAGAGAAGAAGATTCACCTGTTGGGTTTGTTCCTCAAACCTGCGCACCTCCAACAGGCTTTCTAAGTCCTTCTGAGACTTGTTGGACAGGATCACAAGCTCATGGACCACCTCATCCAGTTGGTTGTACAGTGCATTTAACATATCTACAGCATCCCTAAAAACAGGCGAAAAATTAATAAATTGGTTGGATCCACAGGAACTGAGAGGCCTCTCCGTCGGCAGTACCTGTAGCTGTCATTGTCACAAGCCTCTTCCTTCCTGATGCGGGCGAGGATTGTGCCTCCTTCCAGACGTAACCTATTTAGGTGGGTGTCATCCAGGACACACTTCATGAGATGCTTCTGCTGCTCCATCATCTGAGACACCTCCTGGGAGGAAACGGAAACAACTCTTTTCATCTCAGTTTTACAGCTTAAAGGGGATCTTTGATGATTTGAATTTACATTTTAAACACTTCCTTGTGGTCTTGATAATATGTGTTGGATATGCTTGGTGTAAATTTGGCGTAACTTTTGCTCCACAGTAACTTTTATAACACGTTTTTTGAGTCAGTCTGCAAGATGTTCAGATTGCAACTATAATCACGCCCCACCCTCTCTAGATGTCATCAACGCTATTTTTTCCCCAGACACAGTCAAAATTACGCTTAAAAACAATAAATAAATTCACCCGGTCACAACATTATGTTCACCGGCACGCTCGCCAATCGATTAGGACTTTGCATAAAATAGCTATTTTAATAGCATGCGCATGTCAGTAGTAGATGAAAATAATAATTTGTCCTACCCTTTTCTGTGTTTCCTTAGCACCACAGCTCGACTTAATGTCTAAATAAGAGCTTCCACCTCGCTGTGACATCACAATGTAACCAGACTGCAAACCCCGCGATCAGAGGCATCTGTGTGCAAGCTCATGACTAAATGCATGAAATTTAGGATTTGACGCTTTGGCCCTTTTTAACACAAGCATCCAACATTTTAAGAGTGTTTATAAGTCAGAAAAAAAAAAAAAATCATAAGTCTCCTTTAAAACAAAAAGTGAAGAGCATAATGGGGTATATAATATGTTTAGTTCAGTTTAGTATCGTAAACCTGTGTCATGCACATGTGTCTTACCTCACATGTTTTCAGGTTGCCTCTGTCGCTTAACGTGGCGATAGACTCCTGGAGGGAAGAGACGGCTTCACTACAACTGCTGGCAAATGGTTCAATTTTCTGTACAGGGAAAAAAAAGAAAGAAAAAAAGAAAATTTTTAGCTAGAATGTCACTCTGAAGCAGGGGTGCCAAACGTACTGCCTGCGGGCCTGACACTGCCCACGAACAGGTTTAACCCAGCTTGCAAGATGAGTTGGCCAAGTATAAAAATGAGCTGCAATTATTTAACGGAAAAAACTGCTGCTCTAAATGTGTCGACTGAATGTCGCAATAACAATTCGGGTGTAACTCACATTACACATCACACCTGTGATGTGTACCAATTGCTGTGCATTCAGCCACAGCAATTGGTGCCAATGTTTCATGACCCAGTGTTAATTAGGTTGTATTTGTAGACCTTGCACACGCCGCCAATAGGAGATGTTGTAGGCAGTAATTAGATTTAACACCACTCCATGAAGTTTTGTTTAATTTCGAGTTGTATAATTTTTGCGTAATCATGCTAAAACAACTAATAAATGGCAATGAAAACAACACCTCTTGGCTCTGCTCTTAAAAGCTTGGCAAAGCAAAAGAGATTGCACAAGCATCTTGAATAACACTTAAGCGAACTGTGCGTTGGAGGCCTGTATTGATTTGCAGATACAGTATGTCGTAACGCTGCAGCTCGCAGAAGCTCTTGGTAGAAATGGAACATTTGGCAAAAAATACCGGACAAATTTGCAGATTTCATGGCTGGCTTACAGCATGGACACTCCCTGATCACTTACGACCGCCAGACAATTCTGGATGTTGACAGATCGGGCCGTTTTGGACTAAAAGATGTGTTTATGTTCCAGCACCTAGGTAGCATGGGAATACTTCGCCGGCTACATCCAGCGGCCTGTGAAGCAGCGGAGTATAGTACCAGCGGGGGCCGTCTACGGAAGACACGCAAGCGGTGTGATCGGAAGTAGAAACGTGGATGCCGAGCGGGGCTAACAACAAAGCAAAAAGCAAATTCCCACAGAACACTGCTTCCCTCCATCCTGAAGCCGGATCTAAATGGAGAAAACAAGTCTACTGGTCTGGGTAAGGAGTCAGCTAAGTTAGCCTGTGTAACGGCTGGGGACATCTCTGCGCTGCTGATCCGCCTCCGCTTAGGATGGTTTCCTGTTGGCTCCACTATGGACAGGACTCTCGCTACTGTGTTGGATCCACTTTGGACTGGACTCTCACGGTTGTGTTGGATCCACTATGGATTGTACTTTCACAGTATCATGTTAGACCCACTCGACATCCATTGCTTTCGGTCCTCTAGAGAGGGGGGGTTGCCCACATATGCGGTCCTCTCCAAGGTTTCTCATTGTCATCATTTTCACCGACGTCCCATTGGGTGTGAGTTTTCCTTGCCCTTATGTGGGCTCTACCGAGAATGTCGTTGTGGTTTGTGTTGTGGTTGGTGCAGCCCTTTGAGACACTAGTGATTTAGGGCTATATAAATAATCATCGATTGATTGATTGATAACGTTGGTTCATCTGGTACACCTGCCTGTCTGAAGAGGATCCAGTGGTTGTGATCATAACTAAATGTGCCCTCTAGGTCAGGAGTGAGCTGGTTCTGCTCGATGTGCTTCAGTAGGGCCTTTAACGATGAAAGTGTCTCCGTCTGTGTCGACAAAAACACAAGAATAGTATGAAAAAATGGGAGTGGGAAACAGCAACACGACGACAATATTGACTCACTTGTACGTTGAACATGTCTCTTTCAGGTTTGCCAACCACTTCCTTATCCACCAAGAACAGAACTAAGTAAAGTGCATTTGGTACCAATGTCTGAAAACACACGCAGGACATTTTATGGTAATCTTTAATCCTGATTGTAAACCAATTTTTTCCAACACCACGTAAAAGACAATCATAGAAATAACAAAATAGTTCTTATATGTGTATAAACTGTTTTGAGTATTCATTGACCAAAAGGTTGTTAAAGTATTACAATACAGATACTGGAGATATGCAAAGTTTAGGTTTGGGTTTCCAGACCAACCATTTGTGCATCACTAAGCATATTTCAGAACATAATGATATGGCTTGTACAAGTGGACTGAAACCAACCCACTCCCAGCGTGTGGTTAAAAACAGACAAGTAAGCACAGGTATGTCCCCAGGCCAGCCTATTCTCAGAAGAAGTGCAGTCATTACAACTTAAAGGTGTGCCTTCTTAAAAAAAGTCAGATTGAGATTAATATTAGGAAAATTTGTAAAGAATTCCATGTAGGAATATGGATATCTTTGCAGCCTAAATGCAGGTAAACATTTTATGATGTTCGTGCACTAGCATGTCTGCGCTTACCTGAAATTCAGACAGAAATGACAAAAGAGCTGGAACAGGATGCTGCCTCCTGCTGTCGATCACTACTGTCAGACCTTCATCACGCTTTTCTTTCCTATAAACAAAAACAAAAATATTCCTGTTACTTTGACTTACGATTGAAGTAGCTATACTCTACTTTACTAATCATGGGAGGAAAATAAATGACCAAGAGCATCAGTATCAAACATCTTAATGCTATGAGTCATTGGGCAATAACAGGCTACAATAGCTTCTTGCCAAATAGTGAGTGCACTTTGAGATACCCGATTTGCACCTTTTGAGAGGCACTTTAAAAAAAGGTTCCATTTTTCAACTTTATTTTAAAATTAAAATTTTCCAACTAGTGAGCTCCTCTTTACTGCTTGAAACCATGTTGCATTATTGAATCGGTGTGGCTCAGATGGTAGAGTGACCATACAGAAACCTAATAATGATAGTCTTGTTATCAAAAATAATAAAGTGTTTATTAAATGGTACTAGGGGGCATGGGACAAATAATCAATTCTTATGTTCAATGTAATTATTTCTGATTATATTCAACAATGTCAATATTTCATGAACATTTGAATGAATAAGTTAACCTTTAAATTAATGAAACTCTATCCAAACAAGAAAAGCCGTCGAAGAGTGCAGACCTTTGCCAGACTTTACCTCCCAATAGTAAAGGACCCTTTCATATAATCCTGTATCCAGACAATGATCGGGATCACCCCCCAAAATCGAATCACTTTTTCTTTACCCCATTTCTGACATTCCCTGAAAGTTTCATCAAATATGCCAATAAGCTTTTGAGCTATGATACTAACTACCAAACAGATAAATGAAATCGCCATGTCCATTTGTGTAATTTTTCTCGTGTCAACGGAGTGAACCCTAATGTCAGTCATCCACTCTCTTTGTCTCTGTGTCAGGGGTTGCTAACACAGAGAAGTTCAGCCCAGAAATGTAAACATAAGGTGTGGTAGTAAAAATAATAACTATTTTTGAGTTATGTGGATAATTACCTACGTACCTAATTAACTAACTACCTTTCTAGTGGAGGTAATTATTATATATTTGGTACTAAAAGAAATCGATCATATGGTACGCCGCTTAGACTGGCTGACTGAAGTCAACATAAGGGGTTGTCTACATAATTGAAAGTGAAACCAGATCTTGCCATTGCTTTCACAATTACTTGTGACCTTGGGAAGACATACAAAGAATTGATGATGATAAAATATTGTAAAACCAAAGTTTGCTGGCACTGTGTTCCTCCATTTTGGCATATGCTAATTTAGCATCTTCCATTGTCAAGTGATATTTTATACTAATATTTAACAGAGCTGTTGCAGTAATTTTGCAGTCTGTCTTGATTACAAGAGCATTAAAGCTACTGTACATGCACATCACTTATAATAATAATAATGAATTAGGAAAAACTGAAATGGATACATTTTGTTGGATGCTGTGGTAGAATCCAAGTTAATAATACCAGGCTTTTATTTTGAAGTTTACTTTACACTTCAGAGGAAGTCACTGAGTGCATGTTTAAATGCTGTTATGATCTTTTAGGGCAAGCCATTCTTTGTATAGTTTTTGGGTGTTTTTCCAGTGGTTTTGGTTCACTTCCTTTTTTGTTCTCTTATTTTGTTCCATTTCCTGTTCTGTATTTTCCCTGCACTACCTCCACACTTGTTAGTGCTGTCTTCATCACCTGGTGGTGATTAGTATTATGTTTTTCACCTGCTGCTAATCATCACCTGGGCAGTATTTAAGACATATACTTAAATGTGTATACACATAAACCTATACATACACATACATACACACACAAAAGAAAAAAAAATATATATATATAGAAAAAAAAAAAAAAAATATATATATATATATATATATGTATATATATATATGTGTATATATATACATATATATATACACACATAAATATACATATATATATATGTATTTGTATATATATATATACATACATACATATATATAGATATATATATATACACGCACGCACGCACGCACGCACACACACACACATGAAATATGTGACTACATTTCTTGTGTGGGATCATAACTTATGGATGTTTGGAGTCACGCACACTAGCAGATTCTTGATTTTTGCATTACTACTTTTGTTTGTTTGTTAGCTCAAGGTCACTTGTTTTCACGCATAGTTGGACGGCGTGGCGCAGTGGTAGGGTGGGCGTGCGCAACCCGAGGGTCCCTGGTTCAATCCCCACCTAGTACCAACCTCGTCACGTCTGTTGTGTCCTGAACAAAACACTTCACCCTTGCTCCTGATGGGTGCTGATTAGCGCCTTGCACGGCAGCTCCCTCCATCAGTGTGTGAATATGTGTGTGAATGGGTAAATGTGGAAGTAGTGTCAAAGCGCTTTGAGTACTTTGAAGGTAGAAAAGCGCTATACAAGTACAACCCATTTATTTATTTTTTCTGTGCATTTTATCTGCTGAACTCAAGTGTGTATTTAGGATTTTTTTACATTAAATACTCTTTTACTTGCACGCTGGTTGCTGTCAGCTATATTTTGGGGTCACTGTTCCTGCAACGAAGAGCGAATTTAACAACTGTGTAACTAGACAGTAATTTCACACGGCACAGCTTGAAAGTTGACAATACTACAACACACATTGATACAAACGGACCGGCTTTTTTAATAGCAATGAACCCTTTTACGATGTTCTTTTTCGCATGTATTCTAACTCAAACGTTTGTTATTATTAATATGATTTAAATTTATAACAAAGAGCGAATGCTCCCAACATACCGCAGAGTGGAGTGGTAGTAGGCCATTAAACAGGTGAGGTCATGGACTGTGCAGCTTTCACCAGCCCACACCTGAGCTCTGGTGCACACCTGCAACACCGCCCTCCCACTGCGATCTCTGCTTCCTGGAAGACAAAAGACCAAGAAGAGGTAAATACAAGATGAGAAGCGACTCCAGACAGGTGTTTTCACATCTAACTTTCAAAATAAACCCAAAAGACTCATGTCAGACAAGCTTTCTTGTATAACAATGTTGCCCTTACCTGGCAAGATTACTGCACCTGATGCAAGCAGGTCCTGATTGACCTCTGACACCCGCTTGGGGAGGGACAAGTCACTATCATTGGATAAGCTTGATGACGACAGTACCACCTTGATGGCCGACCCTTTGACAGTTTTTGGACAGTGGGATTCCTCCTCCACAAGTCCTGACCTCCTGATATCACTGCTGTCGTCTTGCTGCCCTGGTGACATTATAATTAAAGACTGTGTCAAACACAACACACTACAGTTTAAGAAAAAGACAAAATATTCCCTTTCACCTGCAAAAATACTGTATTATTACTGTGTACTTAACTCATTTGTATTTGTAATGAATACTGGGATCAAATGTGTACACACTATATCTGCTGAGGTAGTTCTGTTGTTGTTATTGTCTCCATCTGTCTTGTCCCCACTATTCCCCACTCTGTCTTCTTTTTTCGTCTTTCTATCCCCTCCTGATCTTCTTTGATTGCACCGAACACTAAATATATACAAATATTTCATAAAGTAAAACCAAAGTAATGGAACAAGAGAAGTATTTCACACTTGTCTTTTATAAAGTAAATCTGTACACCAACTATCTTATGAACAGGTTAAAAAAATACCATAAAAAAGGATATTTAAATTGTAAATACAGTATGTAATATATATTACGCAATCAAATAAAAAATATTTTTAAATTTTTTTTTTCTAAACTAGAAAAAAAGGCTTCACTCCACATCTTCAAATAAAGCCTGGAGCTTTTCTAACTATCTGTCAGTTAGGATTAGAGCACCATGGGAGCATTAGTTCAATGTTGCTGGATGGGAAATAGAACATTATTGTACCAGAAGTTTGAAAATTATCCGATTTTGATGGGGAAAGGATTACACATACACAGTTTAACATTTCTTAGCACCACCTGTTACAGTAAAACATTACCACAGACTGTGTGTAGTACAGCTTATAATGCAAATTTACTTTCAGATATACTGTATAACAGCACCATTAGAAGAAAAAGCTGTGGCGGGCAGATAAGCCATTTGGCGGATGTAAAGTCAAACATTAAACAATATCAATTGCAGTGCAGTATGTATCCTGTTTGTGTTTGCTAAAATCCATGTATTGAAAGAGTAAAATTAGTATACATTACAGGATTTTTGTAATTATTGATTTTACAGCGTACAGAGCGTAAAATTATTAGTGATGCGCCGAAAAGGAAAGTATCTCCGAGTGTGTCGACTTGGTCTTTGACGCCATTCAGTATTGGCAAATGGTAACAATAACCGGCATTATAATTCATTTTGGTGTGTTGTTTTTCGTCCTTGGTTCCCACGTTTTCAGTTTTAGCCAAGATTTTAAATTTTGGTGCATCCCTAAAAATGTTAATACAAATACAATAATTATGGTATGTCTCACATTGCTGTGTTAGTTTGATTCTCTGTAGAAAAATTATTTAATCAAGCAGGGTAGCCTGGTAAAATGTGACTGTATGGCTAGGGTTGCCAATTCCCTGAAAAATAAATAAACACTTTGTTGCCAAGGTCCGCCAAACCGACCGTACTATTTTTTTGGGCCTTCTTTTGTTCATGTTAAATTTTTTTTAGACTATTTGACTCAAACTTGAATTTAATTAGATGAATGTTTTGAAGTAAAAAGAATATATGGTTTATAAATAAATAATAATCAATTCTATCTCAGCTACAATCGGATTGTAGCTGAGATAGGCGCCAGCGCCCCCCGCGACCCCGAAAGGGAATAAGCGGTAGAAAATGGATGGATGGATAATAATCAATTCTTCAGTACAATATAACAACAGTAACAGAGTGAAATAAATTACCGCATTTCGGCTTTCTCCATAAGAATTAAGACAGGAATGTGTATCAGACAGGAGAAGGGATTAACTGTGAACTGTGCTATATTGTATTCAGTGACAGATAATGAGTGGTAATAAGCCCTGTCATTCATTATTTGACATTTCACAAACTATTTTTGATTTTCACGGTAATTTGTGACATGCCTGCGTCCCAGGACGCATACTTTTGTTTCTGAATACAGATGATTCCATTTTTCAAGGAATGGTTTGCAAATCCTATCTGTACCTCACAGAGTAATGCTAAAGTTGCTAACATAACACTGTTGTACTGTATGTTATATATTGTATGTATTTCCAATGTATTTATTACATTGGAAAGGAGCAATGTTACAGTGTATTTATAAAAACGGATGTCACTCACATATATATATTAAATTGTATTTATTTTTTTCTTGTATTTATTTTTTTATTTTCAATTTAGATTTACTTTTCGGGTTCATCATTCTAAATGGTAGTAGTTTGAACGGGAACTGCCCTTTTTTTATTTTGCCAACCATTCGCAATCATTATGTACTTTTAATGCATTGTAAATATAAAATAAATGCGATCAAAAGTCCACTTAAAATGGAGCCCATGGAAGTCGCTGTATTCTGCCTATTCAGTAAAGCCCTTAAAAACATAAAAAAAAACCTCCATTAATGTTTTTTTATACATGCTGTAAGTACAGTATATATGTAATGTAGTAATGGGCACATTTATAATATTTAAGTATTTCACTAATTTTAAGAGTAGGCGGTGCATTAATTAAAAAAAACGCATCACAACGTTTCCTTTTTTTCAACATCACTGATTATTACTTACTGCAGACTTCATGAGAGCCAACAAACATAATAAAACATCAGTTATTGTACAATGTCTGCTGTCATTAGGATGCCAATTTATAGAATCTTGTCATAGTCCTGTTTTGAAGGAAGACTGACTCATAATCCTCTCGAAAAAGGGGGGTGGGGTGGAACTGAGCGTCTTTTGTGTCGTTTTTGCCATTTCTGGGTCTAAATTGGCTGTCAACTTGTTAGAATATGTCCTCATCCTTCTACTATACAGGTGAGAGCCGTGATTTATGTTCTAGAATAATCTTTCACAGGCAAGGAAGCAGCTTACCACACTTACCATTTATTGGGTTTTATGGGCGGAATAGAGGACCTTCCTTTGACTCAGTTGTAAGCAGGCTTTTATTTACATTTCTTTGTGAGTTAGAATGCATTAGAAAAAAAATAGATCCGTCGTCATGTCTTTTATAAGGATTGTGAACAATAGGCAAAATTTAAAAAAAAGTGCCGTTCCCCTTTAAGAGTACACACACCAGGTATGGAAATATAATTTTGTTCTTACATTTTTATTTTGTCCCATCTTTATTGCAGTTTTTTTATAACTTTGTATATATATTAAAATAACTTATTCTTACTTATTTGGGATGGAAAGCTCAAACTAGTGATGTCACCGCCAAACATGAAAAAATGTCAACTGTTGCCTTAAAGCAGGGGTCGGCAACCTTTACCACTCAAAGAGCCATTTTGATCCGTTTCACAAAATAAAGAAGACAATGGGAGCCGCAACCATTTACGCGCATATCTCCTGATGGTCACGCAGATAACAATAATATGGGCGTGCTATGAAGCCACTGCCTTTGACGCCTTCTACAAAATGTGCAAACATGTTGTATGTGGCTTCCGCATATACACGTGCACGACTGCAAGGCATACTTGTTCAACAGCCGTACAGGTTACACTGAAGGTTGTGATATAAACAACTTTAACACTCTTACTAATATGCGCCACACTGTGAACCCACACCAAGCAAGAATGACAAACACGTTTCGGGAGAACATCTGCACTGTAACACATTATAAACGCAACATAACAATTACCCAGAATCCCCTGCATCCATGACTATTCCAGGCTATATTATACCGGCCGGCACGCAGATAGCGTGGTGTAAAGGCGGGCGCGATGAAATGTCGTAGAGGACGTTAAAAGTAAAGTCATCACGGCACGCCCTCAATATTGTAGTCCGAGTGAAAATCGGAGAATGTCAACCCCGGGTGTTGTCCGGGAGAGGCACCAAAATCCGGAAACCCCCCCGATTATGCAGCTGAGCCACATCAGAGTGGCCACAGAGTCGCATGCGGCTCCGGAGCCGCGGGTTGCCGACCCCTGCCTTAAAGGAATGTAACAATGAAAACACAACAAAAAATAAAAGTATAGCCAATATCCTAGAATTTTACCACCAATATTTGCGTAAATTAAATTATTCTAAATTATATAAACCTATCATATCGATTAACAGTTATGGCACAAAATTATATATTTTCACAACTTATATAGCACCATATAAAAAACAAGTACATTTGTTTTGTTAGTTTTTTCCAAGCATTCATACGATGACAGTTCAGCATGTAAAGAACACACTGTTGAGCACCACGACTGTTACCAACCCAACAGTCCTATCATGACAATTACAGTTACAGTACACTCTCAGAAGCCAACATGGCTTTGTTGAAAAGCGCTGTATTTGTACATCTGTCTGACAATGTTGTGTTTTTCTACAGTTGAAGGCCTCTTTTTTAGTCCCACTCAGTTATGTTTAGTAAACCCAGCCAGCTCAGCCTCTATTGTTTCCAAACAGCCACCGTGTTTCCTGTGCCACTGTGCGAGCAGGCTTGTGTTTGCCGCACGTTTCCTAAATTGCTTTGTTTTCACAGGAAGTGACAACCGTCAATGAAAGCCTGCCGAGTATTGTCTGGTGCGAAAGTCTGATTGTTTGTGTCCAGTTGTTGGACATGTCACCGCCTTTGGAGGGTAGTGATCGATCGGTGAGTACATGTCTCAAATAGGTTTAGGTTCTGATCTCATGCAAAGGGTTTGGTAGGATATGTGTGGTCTTCTTAATAACAGATTTTGAAATAATTAAATGTCCCTAAATGATCCCAGCTGATGGGACTTTTTTAAATGAGGCCACCCATGTGGGTTCAGAGCAACCTCTCCATATCTGGAAGCACTGTATGGAGCCATCACATTGTCCCTTTGTTTGGTTTACACAATCTTTTGTTGTCTTTGAAACACACTTGTGGGAAACCTGCTTCGCAAAGGCTGAAACGCAATCCCCGGTGAGGTCATCTTAGGAATGCAACTGTGATCTGATATCTAATTGCTTCAACTACTATATTGTTGTATTTTATTGTGTGAGATGCTGGTGAGCTGACTCTATAACAAAACATTTGCTGTGCAAAAAAATAGTTAAAACAACCACAAGACGTCATCCTAGGCCTGGGTGAAATAACAAATGTATTGATTTTTTTTTCTACTGCAGACGATTTAAAACATTTTTAAAAATGTATGATTTTCTGCTCTTGCTTGGCCATATTTTTTTCCCGCCAGGAGCTTGCGAAGCTTTCGCTGTCCACCTTGTTTTCTTTGTGGAAATTCCCAGACCCAGAAAAATGCTAATGCTAACACAAGAGCGAGACGTTTGTTCCAAAGAAAAGAAAAGTGCTATCAGTGGTTTCGTTTTGCGACAAAAGACGTGGAACAATGGACTGCACGCTGCAAAGTTTGTTTAAAAAAAGGCAGCGGCACAACACACTTATTCCAGTATCTAAAACAGCATCTAACAGAGTGCGGGAAATGTAACTCTTTACGAGGCAAACGAGACTGCAACAACAAACAAACTCACAAGGTATCATGTATAATGAGAAAAAAGCACAGTGCCCCGAGCGTTCACTAAAACAATCCCTCTGCATATCATTAAGATGTGGGGCACATACAATGGAAAAGCCTGCGAATATCCACTTACTAAAAGTACAGTCCTCTTAATGTTTTACTTGATTATTCATTTGCATGCAATGTACAATAATATTTTTTTATTTGCAAAAGTAGTTTATTATTAAGTTCGCCCCTTCTTGGTCTGATTGATTATTATTGATTATTACTATTTATTTATATGTTTATGGTTTTATTGGAGCTTATTTGCGTGTGTGCATGCACTGCTACATTTTTCTTTACATAAGTATTTTATTCAACACAAAGTTTTTAAGTTTGCATTTTATTTAAGTTTGCATTTTATTCATCTCAATGTTGGAGATTATTTATTTGCATGCAATGTGCAAAGCTCCATGTTTGTTAGCAGAAGCAATATGTTCAAGACAGCAGTATTGCCTTCTAGAGGAAGCCCCTAACTTAGTTCTTCCAAAAATGATTCCATAAAAAGTACAATTTATATCTTGTTGAAAAGGAACAACTGTATACAAAATTGAATTTTGCTAAGAGTAAAATGCAGTGTATGCAGTGTTTTTCGAACTATTGTACTAGTTATGATCAATCCATCTATCCATCCATTCACTACCGCTTATTCCCTTTTGGGGTCGCGGGGGGCGCTGGCGCCTATCTCAGCTACAATCGGGCGGAAGGCGGGGTACACCCTGGACAAGTCGCCACCTCATCGCAGGGCCAACACAGATAGACAGACAACATTCACACTCACATTCACAAAAGAAAAATCTGTTTTGAGTTATCTGTCACTTTCATTCATTGGTTTCTTTCAAAAAGTAGTTAAAAATCTTTAAAAAATAGTTTTGTAAAAAAATCTGAGATTTTATCTTTATCTGTATTGCCCAAGCCTATGTCATCTGTTACCTCTGTTACCCAGCTTGAATCAACACAAAACCAAATAGACACTGAGTGTGAAAGACAACACACAGATGTGACTTCACTTCACTTTCCAGTGTAGGGCCAAAACTGTACACACGCCCTTGCACACGCTGCCAAAAAATGCATCAAGTCTCCTCTGAAAAGCAATCTGTCAGCAGTGACGGCATTACAGTTTCACAGTAGTGAACCGTCTCATCGCTGTTGTAGCCAGTTTTGCTTCAAGCTATCATTGCAAAACACGCCCACACCAGCCTGTCTTGTTTTCAAAAGGCAAAGTCAGTTTTCGCACCCTCGGGTTGTGTTTTTTTAAGCAATGACAAACCGTCGGACGTCACGGTGAATCATGACAATGGTAGAAGAGCAGTTAAGGCTGAGGGGCTTCAAGTTTGATCCACCTGACCGGCCTCAGCATGTGGGTGTGAGCTTCCAAGCACTTAGTTCTCCAGTGTTTCACCAATAGGGTGTGCTTCTACTAAATGGGTTAGGAAGTCTAATTTGTTGAGTACCTACATTTTTATTGTAGAATAAACATTTGTAAAATCCCATTATCATATTGGCTGAGTATGTCTATTACCAATACAATTACAATTACTAAATGACATTACATACCTGACCCCTCTTTGCCGCTTCTCCTCTCAGAGCCAGGAAGAACGGTCTCCACTTCCAACTTCCCAAAGCGAAGAACATACCCATTCATCAGCTTTTTGGGGGAGATGCTGGCTGATCCCCCAGAAGAAGACCTCTCTCGGTGAGCTTTAATTTGGCCTGCCTTATTAGTCCTCTCCAACGACTTGGAGCGGCGTTCCGCCCGCCTCTCTGCGCTCCGCAGCCCTCTTTGTAAGTAATGTAAAGGTGTGCTGGACCACGAGTCGTCACCACTGAGCCATCCTCGGCTCCCCAACCTCCTGGCTAAGTGTTCATGAGAAGAAGTGCAGGCCTCCGGGCTGCTGCCTAGTGTCACAGACCTCCCTTTTAGATCGCTATGCTCCGTACTTTCTTCCAGGATGGACTCAGAGCTAGACCCAAGGCTCATGGGGTTCTGCAGGGCTTCCATGTAGGATTTCCTGAAAAGTCTTCTGCTCTCAAAGACTACAGAGTCTCTTGGGTGTCGTCTACGAGGGCTTGGATTGCTGAGGTCTGTACTAAACGAAAGCATCTTTGATGCTTGTCCTCTCTCTCTCCCAGCAAAGTTCTCCCGTCTGTGCTCTGTCCCACAATCTTCACTGGGACTGAGCTGAATGACAGGAGTTGTTATGTCTACTCCACTTGTGCTATGGCTATTGCTGCTGGCATCCGCGTGGCTTATGTTTGGCGAGACGGGCTCTGAGAAGGTTAAGTCTGCTCCCTGAGATTGGAGGGACTCCCTGGAACTGCGGTGGCTGTCCAGGGTGCCCGTGGATCCGCTGGTGCTGCATGCGCTAAGTTGGCCGCGAAAGCCCCCCCTGCTGCAGTGCGCTTGCATGACGACTTCTGCCGTGTTGCTGACAAAGGGCGGGTTGACCACGTTCTTCCACGGGGTCCTGTACACCGATGTACCGGTCGTGAGCAGGCAGTTCTGTAGCGGGTGCAGGTTCCGTTCAAGTGTTACATTCTGCAGGAACTCAGTGGTGAAGACGCTGCCATACATGCTCTCCGCAACAGAGATCTCCACGATAGCCTGTCCACTGGACGAAAGGCATTTTATCACAAGTTTGGCTGTCTTTCGCCCTAAAGGTACAACTTGTAGGTAGAAGTCTCCTTGCTTTAGTCTCACTTTGTGCAAGGGGCAGAGCTGCAAAACCACTTTGTCGTGAATGCAAAGAGGCCACCCTTCATGATAGAGCAGCAGTCCTCTAAACCTTATCTGTGAAAGAAGAGAGGGATCATTAATACCCATGAATTGATTCCCACGGACCCCGACTTAAACAAGTTGAAAAACAAGTTGAAAAACTTATTCGGGTTACCATTTAAAGTTAAAGTACCAATGATTGTCACACACATACTTGATGTGGCGAAATTATTCTCTGCATTTGACCCATCACCCTTGATCACCCCCTGGGAGGTGAGGGGAGCAGTGGGCAGCAGCGGTGCCGCGCCCGGGAATCATTTATGGTGATATAACCCCTAATTCCAACCCTTAATGCTGAGTGCCAAGCAGGGAGGTAATGGGTCCCATTTTTAAAGTCTTTAGTATGACTCGGACGGAATTTATTTAGTGGTCAAATTGTACGGAATATGTACGGAACTGTGCAATCTACTAATAAAAGTTTCAATCAATCAATGCTGTGAAACCTTGCTTATGAGACGTGCATCACTAAATGCAGCACATATTTAGATGTAATTGAGAGGCACTACACACGTGAGCAATCACTTAAACTAATTATTATTTTTAAGAGGAAAACCTGTCTAATCAGTCCTGGTTGCACAGCAACCACAACTCAACTCTTCAGTGTGATGAAATACAACAACAGACATCAAAAGCAATCTCATCTTATTTGATCTTGAGCAGAGAGACTGTAGAGAAGAGCTTCTAAAGTTCCCTGCTGTACAACAACTCCCATGTAAACCAGGTTGTTCTCAGAGGCTAGGCTTGGGTGAAACTATTGCTCTGGGGCTATCATCATAGTGTAATCACCAGAGGAGATGAATGCAGAGGGAATTAAAGTTGCATTGCTTTGTCAAAAAAGGTTGGGAGGGAGAATATTTAGTTTCACATGGGACGATGACAGCCTCTCAAGCAGACCACAACTTTTCGGAAAAAATTGTGGATTTTCAACTTGCATGCCATTGCTCTATTTCTTCTTCCCTTGCAACCATGATATTCACACACAGTCACAATGTTCTCACATTCCTCTGCATTTGTTAGTCTTTCTTATCACCACTTTGTATAACTGAGTAAGTACGTGTAAATTGAACAAGGAGCGTTCATCAAGAGGGAATCTCTATTAGTCTGCTGAAATCTTATTCATTTGACCACTCACACAAGTTTCTTGTTGGATGGTCTGGAGGATCCTCTTGGCAGGAAGCAAAAAGTCAATGAAGCAGCGGAGGCCGTCACCACGGTACTGTCTTTCAACCACGCTGAAAAGCTGCCACAGGACGGTGGAGGCGGTAGCGCTAAATGGGTGGTAAAGGACAGACAATGTGCTCTGGATGCAGTTGTCCAAAGACTCAGCGTCCTGCGTCAAACACAGAAATGTCAAATGTTAAACGTTAGTTTAGTAGACCTAGAGGTCCCCTAATGTGCTGACTTGACTTTTTTACGATCAAACATGATAAAACCTATTATCTCTGTCACTGGATCCCCCTACCTCACAGACCTGCACTCTGGAAATCCCTTTCAGTTCCCACTCGTGACTGCAAAAACCTGTGAACCTTCAAGACTCATACTAAAACCATTACATCTAGCATTTAATCTCCAATTCTTTTACTTCATATAATTCCAAGTTGTTAAGTAAATTAAAGTACATTTTTAAGTAAATTACTGTTATTTCTTTATGCATTACTTGTTTGCATTTTTTTTATTGAAAAGTGTCTTAAAGTTTAAAAAAAAAATACATTCCTAAATCAAATGTATTTAAAAAAAATGAAATATTTCATTATTTATTATTACTTGTTTGCACCATTTGTCATTTGTGAGTAAAAAGGAACACTAATGATCGCCCTTTAAAGTTGTGGGTTCATGATGTCATAAAGGAAAAAACACATTTTTCAAGATGTGCTTACAACTGTTGGAAAACAACTTAAAAAAAAAAAAAAAACAGGCTTTGGGACAAATCTATACCGTAGCTCTGCAAACTATTCATCAGTCAGCTACAGAAGTGGGAGTTTAATCATTCGTTTTTTTTTTTTCAGTAATTAGGTTAAATTTTAATTTCCCCTCTGGGATTAATAAAGTATTTCTGATTCTGATTCTGACCTAGAATGATGATGCTGTAAAAATGTGATTGTAATACATTGTATGTAACTCACATATACTAGCTTTGCTAGTATTGCTAACATTTCTTTCCTTCTTTCCCACTTTTACATGTGAATCTGAGTGTGGATGGTGTTAAAGTAAAGTAAAGTACCAATGATTGTCACACACACACTAGGTGTGGTGAAATTTGTCCTCTGCATTTGACCCATCCCCTTGATCACCCCCTGGGAAGTGAGAGGAGCAGTGGGCAGCAGCGGTGCCGCGCCTGGGAATTATTTCTGGTGATTTAACCCCCAATTCCAACCCTTGATGCTGATTGCTGAGTGCCAAGCAGGGAGGCAATGGGTCCCATTTTTTTATAGTCTTTGGTGTGACTCGGCCGGGGTTTGAACTCCCAACCTACCGATCTTAGGGCGGACACTCTAACCACCAGGCCACTGAGTAGGATTCTGGGTGTATCCTGCCTTCCGCTCGAGTACAGCAGGGATAGGCTCCAACTTGACAAGTAAAAAGACGACTCACTTGAGGTTGTAAAAAAAAAAAACGCCTCTTATGTTGCGACCACTGTTTGTACATTGTTGTTACATCGATGATGTCGTTCACAACAACACAAGCAGCTGAGATAGATGTGTTGTGGTTGTATAGATTGTTCTGGCTAGCTTTAGCGTCGCAGTCTAGTCGCTGTTTCAAGTGATCGTCTCGACATTGTTTAGTTTAGAGAGGATGAATGAGCGCTACCGGACACAATTTTTTCCCAAACAAATGTTCCATCTACTCTTAATGACAACATTTCAATTACATTTATGTCATTTTCTGTGATATTCTGCATTTAATAGCGGGTTCCGTTTTAATGGCCAATTATGTGACTACGTCTGTGGTTATGAAAATGCAAAAATCATATGCCTTACTTTTTTTCGTCGAGTTTAGTGATTATTGATCAGGAATAATAGCGCTGTGTCAAATAAAAAGCAACTATGATGACATCCTAAACTTCTAGTAGGCATGCTTTTTTTCACTCATTCACTCCTCACCTGCATGAACGTTGCGTGGCCCATTATTAGTTTTTTCAATTGTTATATTTTCATAATCATGAGATGCTGTAATCGAAATCGAAACCCAAATTTGATTAATTGTACAGTCCTATCGCTTATTGAATAAGTTCAGAGATAAAGTGGAGATGTAAAAAGTGGATGAAGTGCGTTATTGCACTTCCTGAAGACACGTTTCGTCATAGACAAGTGAAGACAAACACAGCTCGTTAGCATTAAAGCTACAGACACGCAACACGGCATATTTAAGTAAGGCAAAAGTAGGGCTGGGCGATATTGCCTTTTTTTAAATATCGTGATAATTTTAGGCCATATCGCGATACACGATGTATATCTCGATATTTTGCCTTAGCTTTGAATTAACACTTGATGCATATAATCACACCCATAAGATGATTCTATGTGTCTACATTAAAACATTCTTGTTCATACTGCATCAACATATGCTTACTTTAAACTTTCATGCAGAGAAGGAAATCACAACTAAAAAAATCACAATTTTTTTCATACGGTGTTGATCTGGAAATGTTTGCGTCTGCATTTTGATGGTGTGGGTGTGTGGCACCGAATGGAGATGTTGATATGCGGCGGCGTAACGACTCTTCATTCTCTAGTGGGTGACTTTTCAAATGATGCTACATATTAGCAGTCATGCCACTTTTTATAGCAACGCTTTTGCCCCACACCTGACAAATTACGGCTGTCTGTTCGACATATTCCCACTTGAAGCCAGACGATGGACCCCCTGCTGTTTTTATTGGGAATTAATTATTCTTTCATTTGTTACCAGATTTGCACCGTCTTTCTCTCGTATTACCACTTGCACCACAGCTAACGTTACCCATGCTGCTACCTCTCCGCTCAATGTGACACGTATGTGACATATGACGTGACAGTATGTGACGTGTGTAAGAAGGTGCGCTTGCTGTCTGTGAGGAGAGACAAGAAACAGTGGGAAGAGCCTGTAGTGTAATGCCAGCAGCTAAAAGCAACTGCGTGAGAACGTATACTCGAATATCACAAAGTAGTAATTTTTATATATCGCACAGAGGCAAACCCGCAATTAGGGATGATGTTTGATAAGAAATTATCGAGTTTGAGCCTATTATCGAATCCTCTTATCAAACCGATTCCTTATCGATTCTCTTATCGAGTCCAGTTAGGTTGTTGTACATGGAAAAAAACAACAATATTTGGTTTAACAGAAGCTCACTTTTATTATATAAGAAAAAAATAAAATCTAATAAATATTGACTGTTACCCCCCTAAAAAATAAAATAAAATAAATAAATATTGACTGTTGTTACCCAGAGTATATTAAGTGGGATTTTTCAGAAAAACAAATATATACAGTAACACAAAAACAACCTGTCTCTGTGATCACTATAGGTGTATAAATAATAATAATATAGTGTTAAATTAAAAATCAGTCCCTTGGGCACAAAACTGAAAAAAATTCAGCTCTCCAAAAAGTGCACTTCTGCTACTATTTGACATAACTGTTTGTTATGATGCTTTGACATTTTTGCACTTTATTTCTTTATTGAAAGAAAATTCTATGAAGAGAAAAGTTGTTTGCAAATGTGGTTACAATGCTAAAATATGAAAAGTTAAAGATAAAAAAAGAAATACACTTTGAGTTAACATTATTTCTTTATGAGCTAGGGAATATAACAACTACACTACCCAGCATGCAACGGGAGTGACGAACATGCGCAGTAGCCCCGAAAAGTGTTGTTGCATGCCGTAGTCACCCGGCAGTAAACGTCAAGAACTCAGCCAACACGCCTCGTCTGCATTATTTATAATTAGACTGACAACACATATACAGTGTGATTTTGCTTTGTTTACAAGGAAAGAAAAACAAAAGTTAAAAAGGGGGATATGTTGTATATATATGTATGTGCTGTGGTTGCTTTAAGAACGTTGCCACAGCTGCCGTGAAGGAGGTGCGTTGCCAGCCTGGTTGCTATGTTTCCGTTTGGTCGTAAAAGTGTGTGTCATGTGTTTGTACCCTGCTCAAATCTCTCAGTAAAGTTATTCATTGAATTATGTCTTTTGTTTTGAACTTCATTACACCTTGGAGCGATTTTTCCTGTCCGTTGTTTTCTTGCTTTCGCTATCTGCGCCTAATAACTGAGCTACGTGACGTCGTTTCTTGTGATGTCTCACTGAGCATTTCTGATCGGGAAGAATTCGAATAAAGAACCAACTCTTTTTCTTTACTATAGTGGTCTTGATACGGGTACCGGTTATCAAAAAGGAGTTCGAGTCCGAGGACTCGGTTCTTTTCTTATCGAACAACCGGGAAAACCGGTTTGGAGTATCATCCCTACCCGCAATATATCGAGTATATCGATCTATCACCCAGCCCTAGGCAAAAGCACTTTTAAACTGTCTAAATATCAACATTAGGATTAGATTTTCCGCAACAAATTTACAAATACACAATTATGTACAGTACGTGGTAATTAAATTATTCAAAAATAGCAGAATATTGAACCTTTAAGGCAAAGATAACTTAAAGCTTAATTTACACCGATCAGTAGATCAGTCTAGCTTGGTATGTTTAGTATTGGTACCATTTTAATCAAGCTCCACCAGATCCTCTTTTACCAGCAGTTCCCTAAGCGGTGAATCTACACACATTGCATGGAATTTGTTTACAATGTTTGCAAGCTGAATTGAAGTGTATCCCTTGCTATGGAAAGAAACATAGGCTATGTTTCTTGCCAAGGTGCAAGCAGAGACAACCAGTACTCATAAAAAGTATTAATTATATGTATTTCCTGATAAAAACATGACCCCCAAAAACAATGTTGACATTTTTGCACTATTGATAGCTTGACTTGAATGAGCAGTATTATAACAGCAGATAAAATGTACTGACTTAACATGATCTGACTTATTTCGGAAGTTATATCTCGATAGGAAACATTAGCTGTGATGCTCTTTCCATCAGACGGAGGGGAAACACCTGGACCAAGAGACGTCACTGTCAGTGGACAAAAACACAAGCGCAACTGGAAAGTACGCCCAGGGCTCCAGGGGAACGTGACCCTCTAATATTAGCGATGTTGATAATTATTTGGCCCATGCACAGCCTGACAGGTTAGTGGAGGGCACTGAGAGACTGATCTGCAGTGGCATTTATGTAAACAGCCCAAGCATGGGTGTTCTTTCAGCATGGACTCAAGGCCAAACATCCTTCTCCTATCTGTCCTTCCCGAATGGAACACAACAGTGAAAGAGACATCTGCCTCTAGTGATAACCACACAAATAAACAGCATAGACATGGAAAGTCCCACAATTTGGCAAATGTATACAATGTGAAGAACATAATTTCCTTTAGATTTTCATGACAATGTGACATAAATCAAAGCATCACATGAGCTCCAGAGGATTGACTCAGACAGTGCCATGTTTCACCCTTTGTAGGACTGTTGTTCTAAGCAGCTCAACGACATCTAGGAGAGGAGATTGAGTACAGTCGACTGCATTGGTTTACATGCCACAACTCGGCTACAAGGCGCTCATTGTGATCACTGCCTCCCTAAGTGGTGAGCGCAGCACAGGGTTGGTCTGCAGAAACAAAGCGCCCACCTCCATTAGTAGTCACACAGCACTTAGTGGGACAGAAATGTCTCTGGGCCTTAGTCACCCGGCGGGAGAAAAACAACGTGGTGTTTTATGAGGAAAATGCAAACAATGAGAGGAAAGCCTTCATGACACAGCGAAGACGGGTCACTAGGTTCCTATTTAGGTTCCCAAGGAAGAATAAAAGGTGCTAGTATGAACTTGAGTTGATGGATAAATCAAATGCCATGAGCTATATACATCACTCTACAATTTATAAAGATGTAATCATTGAGTTGCTTTTACTCAGTCAATAACCCTCAGCTATTTTTATTATTGTGAGTGGTAGCTTGCAATAGTGTACAACACAGCTGGGCAGAATAATCCATTTATTGATCGTAAGAAGAACAAAAAGACAAAAATGAGAGTTCTTAGCTTGTTGTCTGCAGCGATTTTTGAAGGCCTCATGGTATGTATTTTTTTTTTACATTAAAAACATTTCGTTGTTGCCTACATAACATGTAATGGTGGTTCTTTGGTCAAATTTTGCATAGTTTATATGATAATAATATGGTAATAATTTCTTCTTGCCGCTTTCTGATTGTCTCTGTTTTGCGGGCAACACTTCGACAGCGTCTTCTACCAGTCATCCATGTTGTAGTTTTAGTGCTTCCATATCGAGTTTACCGACAGATATAAGTTATAACTATACTTTGTATTAGAAATGGTAACAGTGGAGAATGCATGTGCATGTACGAGCCAGTCCGCCCCACTGAGAAAAATGAGGAACTTTGTGACTATAATATCAGACTAGAATGTTGGACTCACGCAAAGCTCTTTGGGAGATATCTGCTGACGTCACATGTTAGGAAAACGTCACAAATTGTACCAATTCCAAACGGCTCGTTTAGAGGAAGTATGAATTCAATCAATCAATCAATCAATGTTTATTTATATAGCCCTAAATCACAAATGTCTCAAAGGACTGTACACACTATCACGACTACGACATCCTCGGAAGAACCCACAAAAGGGCAAGGAAAACTCACACCCAGTGAGCAGGGAGAATTCACATCGCCAGTGACAATGCTGACTATGAGAAACCTTGGAGAGGACCTCAGATGTGGGCAACCCCCCCCCCCCCAGGGGACCGAAAGCAATGGATGTCGAGCGGGTCTAACATGATACTGTGAAAGTTCAATCCATAGTGGCTCCAACAAAGCCGCCTCTGGGCAATATTGTTTTAAAAATGTCAGCAATACCTCTATTGTTTAAATTCAAATTTCCGAGACTTATACAGATCCCAAATACGCAAAAACAGTTACCAATTGGTAAGAAAAGTTGGTCTTGCATAATAGGTCCCATTTATAGGAACACATTAAACAATACAAATTTTGTATTTTATAAATTAGTATCAATACAAACAATTTGCAGTCAGGTTATTGTTACGTTAGGCTATACTCTCAATGATAGCTAACGTTAGTAGCTAAACTTTGCTAAATCACTGTCATTAACTGACAAAAACCAAACTAACGCATCTGCATGTGAGTTACATTGGACATAGTTAACATGCTCAAAGCCAGATGAGAAGAAATACAAAAAAAAGATAAAAAATAATCAAATAATAAGGTTGACAATTTTCCTTATGGTTATCAAGGACATTTGGTAACAAGAAAAGAAAATAACAAAATATTAGAAAGAGCTCTCAATGTGGTGCACTGTTATGACTGCAATCATAATAACAACATAGTTGAGCTAAATACAAATCTGTTAGTTTGTAGCAAACACTACATTCGTAAGAACATTTCAAAAATTTGGTCCTAATCCAGATAAAGGCACACATTCAATCAATCAATCAATCAATGTTTATTTATATAGCCCCAAATCACAAATGTCTCAAAGGACTGCACAAATCATTACGACTACAACATCCTCGGAAGAACCCAGAAAAGGGCAAGGAAAACTCACACCCAGTGGGCAGGGAGAATTCACATCCAATGGGACGCCAGTGACAATGCTGACTATGACAAACCTTGGAGAGGACCTCAGATGTGGGCAACACCCCCCCCCCCCCCTCTAGGGGACCGAAAGCAATGGATGTCGAGCGGGTCTAACATGATACTGTGAAAGTTCAATCCATAGTGGCTCCAACACAGCCACGAGAGTTCAGTTCAAGCGGATCCAAGACAGCAGCGAGAGTCCCGTCCACAGGAGACCATCTCAAGCGGAGGCGGATCAGCAGCGTAGGGATGTCCCCAACCGATACAGGCGAGCGGTCCATCCTGGGTCCCGACGAGCGGTCCATCCTGGGTCTCGACTCTGGACAGCCAGTACTTCATCCATGGTCATCGGACCGGACCCCCTCCACAAGGGAGGAGGGGACATAGGAGAAAGAAAAGAAGCGGCAGATCAACTAGTCTAAAAAGGAGGTCTATTTAAAGGCCAGAGTATACAGATGAGTTTTAAGGTGAGACTTAAATGCTTCTACTGAGGTAGCATCTCGAACTGTTACCGGGAGGGTATTCCAGAGTACTGGAGCCCGAACGGAAAACGCTCTATAGCCCGCAGACTTTTTTTGGGCTCTAGGAATCACTAATAAGCCGGAGTCTTTTGAACGCAGATTTCTTGCCGGGACATATGGTACAATACAATCGGCAAGATAGGCTGGAGCTAGACCGTGTAGTATTTTATACGTAAGTAGTAAAACCTTAAAGTCACATCTTAAGTGCACAGGAAGCCAGTGCAGGTGAGCCAGTACAGGCGTAATATGATCAAACTTTCTTGTTCTTGTCAAAAGTCTAGCAGCCGCATTTTGTACCAACTGTAATCTTTTAATGCTAGACATGGGGAGACCCGAAAATAATATGTTACAGTAATCGAGGCGAGACGTAACAAACGCATGGATAATGATCTCGGCGTCTTTAGTGGACAAAATAGAGCGAATTTTAGCGATATTACGGAGATGAAAGAAGGCCGTTTTAGTAACGCTTTTAATGTGTGACTCAAAGGAGAGAGTTGGGTCGAAGATAATACCCATATTTTTTACAGAGTCACCTTGTTTTATTATTTGGTTGTCAAATGTTAAAGTTGTATTATTAAATAGGGGTCGGTGTCTAGCAGGACCGATAATCAGCATTTCCGTTTTTTGGGCATTAAGTTGCAAAAAGTTAGCGGACATCCATTGTTTGATTTCATTAAGACACGCTTCCAACTGACTACAGTCCGGCGTGTTGGTCAGTTTTAGGGGCATGTAGAGTTGGGTGTCATCAGCATAACAGTGAAAGCTAATACCGTATTTGCGTATGACGTCACCCAGCGGCAGCATGTAGATGCTGAAGAGTACAGGGCCATGGACCGAACCCTGGGGAACTCCACACGTTACCTTTACATAGTCCGAGGTCACATTGTTATGGGAGACACACTGCTGAGTCTGACATACCAATTCGTGTTTTGATACGCTCTAATAAAATATTATGATCGACGGTATCGAAAGCAGCGCTAAGATCGAGGAGCAGCAACATAGATGACGCATCAGCGTCCATCGTTAGCAATAGATCATTAGTCAATTTTGCGAGGGCTGTCTCAGTCGAGTGATTTGCCCTGAAACCGGATTGAAAGGTTTCACATAGATTGTTAAACGCTAAGTGTTCATTTAGCTGCTCTGCAACTATTTTTTCGAGGATTTTCGAAATAAAGGGAAGGTGAGACACCGGTCGGTAGTTTACCATGAGGTCAGGATCGAGGTTAGGTCTTTTAAGGAGAGGATGAATAACCGCTTTTTTGAATGCTAGGGGAACAGTGCCCGAGGAAAGTGATAAGTTTATAATATTTAGCACTGATGGACCTAATAATACAAAAAGCTCCTTGATAAGTTTCCCAGGAAGTGGGTCAAGTAAACATGTTGTTTGTTTTATTCCATTTACACGTTGTAACAATCCTTCTAATGTTATTTCATCAAAACGAGAGAAACTATTTTGGATATTTGCAGTATCCGCCGTATATACAGTCGTATCTGTGTTACTATAACCCAGTTGTAGCTGGGACGCATTGTCTTTAATCTCCTTTCTAATAAGTTCAATTTTCTTATTAAAGAACTTCATAAAGTCATCTGCCGAATGGGTGGAGCTACTGGAAGGAGTCCCTTGTTGGGTTAGCGATGCTACTGTACTAAACAAAAATTTTGGATCGGTTTTATTAATGCGGATGAGATTTGAGTAATAATTAGTTTTAGCTAAGGTAAGCATGTGTTTATAAGTTATTAAACTATCACTCCATGCTTGATGGTGCACCTCAAGTTTAGTCGTGCGCCATTTGCGTTCCAGCTTTCTACATAATAATTTCTGAGCTCTAGTTTCTTCAGTAAACCATGGCATACGCCTTTTTGGAGCCTTTTTTAACTTCAGCGGTGCTATACTATCAATGGTTTCGCGCAGGGCGTTGTTAAAGTTGTTAGTGAGGTTATCAATAGAGCCCTCATATTTTGGGAACGGTGCCATTACCGAGGGCAGTAGGTCCGCAAGAGTCGTCGTGGCCGTATTAATGTTGCGGCTGCTATAGCAGTTATTATTATTATTAGTTTGCCGAACATGAGTCTGAACTTCGAATTTTATAAGGTAATGATCGGACATTACTTTAGTATACGGGAGTATCATAACTTTGGAAACGGTGATACCTCTGACAAGCTCTAGGTCTATCGTATTACCGCTGCGATGCGTCGGTTCATTTATTATTTGTGTAAGACCACAGCTATCAATTATAGTCTGGAGCGCCACGCACGGTGGGTCCAATGGGGTATTCATATGGATATTAAAGTCCCCCATTATAATTATATTATAGGCGTGTGTCACTAGATCAGCAACAAACTCTGAGAATTCACAAATAAAGTCCGAATAGGGCCCTGGGGGGCGGTAGATAACGGCCAGGCACAGAGGCAGAGGTGTGGCAGACTTCATAGAAAGCACCTCAAACGATTTATATTTATTATTTAAGTTAGGACTAAAGTTAAAGTTTTCGTTGTATATTAGTGCGACACCCCCTCCCCTTTTAAGGTGACGGGCAATATGCGCATTTGTATAGTTAGGAGGGGATGCCTCATTTATCGCAAAAAAGTTGTCTGGTTTAAGCCAGGTTTCGCTAAGACCGATGACGTTAAGGTTGTTGTCTCTAATGACCTCATTGACTAATAACGTTTTGGGAGACAAAGATCTGATGTTTAGAAAGCCCATATTATAGGTAGTGGGCTGTTTTAAGGAGTTGTTGATAAAATTATCCGTAGTAGCAATATTAATAATGTTGCGTTTATTATGCGCAGTGTACTTAAAATAATTACGACCATATCTAGGAATTGATATGACGGGAATTTTCAGATTGTCTACTTGGCGCTGCGATAAACTGAACGCATCATAATTTGCCACCTCAGTAGAACGCATGTCTAACTCTGACGTAGTCATAGACATAGCATAAAAAACATTTTGTGAGTTGTGTATTATTCTACGAAAATTGCTTTGTGTACAGGGATCGTCCAGCCTGGCGCTGGCTAGTTCTAGCTTAACTGACTCCATACCCAGGCTAGCAGGCTCTGTAATTGCCTGTGACCGGGCTTGCTCTAGTGCAATGAGGAATTTACTTTCACTGCATGATATATATCGGCACTTCTTAGTAGGGCTGGGTGATATGGCCTTTTTTTAATACCTCTATTTAATATTTTTAGGCCATATCGTGATACACGATATATATCTCAATATTTTGCCTTAGCCTTGAAGTAACACTTGATGCATATAATCACACCAGTATGATGATGTTATGTGTCTACATTAAAACATTCTTGTTCATACATAATAAATGCTCATTTTAAACTTTCATACAGAGAAGGAAATCACAACTAACTCAATTTACCAAAACTGTATTTATTAAACAGTTATTAAGCAGTGGCACAAACATTCATGTCATTTCCAAAACAGAAAGTGCAAGATTGTCAGAGACATTTTAAAACAAGCTATTATTGTACTTATTGTGCATGATGTCACTAAGATGACATATCAAAACAACACTAAATTAAAGTGCACTTTTTGTATAGAACTCCACTACAATAGTTTAAAATAAATAAAGTGCACTTTTGTGCATTATGTCACACAAGATATGTAAATAACCGTCAAATAAAAATGAGGTGCATAATAGGAAATCAAATAGTGTTCGTCCTTCGCTATGTGGTAGGTTACGGCGGACATTATCTCCTTTTGTTGTTGACTAGTTTTTTCATACGGTGTTGATCTGGAAATGTTTGCGTCTGCATTTTGATGGTGTGGGCGTGTGGCACCGAACGGAGATGTTGATATGCGCAGTAAGCACTCTTCATTCTCTAGCAGGTGACTGTTCAAATGATGCTGCATATTAGCAGTAATGCTACTTTTTGTAGCAACACTTTTACCCCACACTTGACAAATTACGGTTGTCTGTTCGCCATGTTCCCACTTGAAGCCAAACCACCGCCAGACGATGGACCCCCTGCTGTTTTTCCTGGGAATTAATTCTTCTTCCTCCATTTGTTAACAGATTCGCACCTTCTTTCTCTCGTATTACCACTTGCACGGCTCCGCTAGCATCACAGCTAAGGTTACCCATGCTGCTACCTCTCTGATCTGCGAGGGCGTATATGTATGTGACGTATGACGTGACAGTATGTGACGTATGTAAGAAGGTGCGCTTGCTGTCTGTGAGAAAGAGACACAAGAAGGAGTGGGAAGAGCCTGTAGTGTAATACCTGCAGCTAAAAGCAACTGCGTGAGAACGCATACTCGAATATCACGATATAGTAATTTTCTATATCGCACAGAGACAAACCCGCGATATATCGAGTATATCGATATATTGCCCAGCCCTACTTCCTGGGCCATCCTCCATGAAGGAGGAAGTAGTCTAACAGACGACAAACAAACCTAAATACTTATATTCCTTTGCATGAGCTTACTCTTGATTATGGTCTACTTTTTTGATACAACCATTCGACTGTGCAGGGGTAACTAATGTTCATACTTGCCAACCTTGAGACCTCCGATTTCGGGACGTGGGAGGGGCGTGTTCGGGGGGTGGCGTATAACTCACCAACTCGAGTATTTCATATATATATATATATATATATATATATATATACATATACATATATATATATATATATATATATATATGTATGAAATACATGACTTTCAGTGAATTCTAGCTATATATATATATTTATTTTATTATATATACAAATAAAATAAATAGTTGAATTTCCGACGGCACCTATCAAATACACAGTAATAAAAACACAGTTGTTCTACTAACTGTACTGTGCTTGCTGTTTACTAAAAAAAACAAAACACTTACATTTCACTATTTGAGTAACCTTTGTTCTGCCATTTGCGTATTGGCGAGCGATCTCCGAATCCGGGAACATCCTTCCCGGATTTGTTGTAGACACACGCAAATGAGAACGGGATGTTGCTTCCAGCTATCAGCATAGCCGTCTTTGTCTCAGCATAAGATACACCATCGGGTCTCCATTTTGCGAGGTGGGCCATAATACTGGGTTGTGAATGATGCTGCGCTGCGGACGCTTTGTGCTTCGCTGACTGACCGTTCATGGCTGATTATATCCGTTCGGTCGCCGTGTTCAATGGAAAAGTCTGTTCTACAAAATTTACAGGCAACATACCCCCTTCCCCTTCGAACTCTCCTGGATAAACTGAAATTCTTGTATCCAATCGTTCTGGAACTTGTAAACGCATTTCTTCATTTTGCTCGTCAACGGTGTAATATATTGGGTTGCAGTCAATACCCAGGCGACGTGATGAAGTTACGTCTCTTTACTGTGGGCTTCAAAACAGACTCCATAATGCATGTTCCTTGACTGCACTTAAATGTAGAATATATTTACATTCAATTCTATGTACAGTAGATGGCAGTATTGTCCTGTTTAAGAGGGTCACAACATTGAGTCAGGTCTGCATAGAGCTGGAGGGGGCGTTGCCTTCAGCTCTGTCTGAATTTCGGGAGATTTTCGGGAGAAAATTTGTCCCGGGAGGTTTTCGAGAGAGGCCCTGAATTTCAGGAGTCTCCCGGAAAATCCGGGAGGGTTGGCAAGTATGCTAAAGTTGTGGCCAGTCAGTGTTATGTGCATGTCTCAGCAGAATGACAGCGCTTGTCCGCTAGAGCTGAGCACAGAGTAATGCAGACGTTGTGAACGCCTGGCCGTAGAACCTCAACCATGACACAGGACCAGAGTGGGACGTCCCACCCTTTCATGATGCCAGGTCTTTTTGGTAAATGGATTCCTTTGTAATAGCAGTAATTATTGGCCTCTGGAACCAGGTGGGACAGTTTTAGTATGCGGCATCAGCAAAACAGCTGTTACAGAGGTGCATGGAAAGTAACGAGACAAAAGAAGACTGTTTTCTTTGCATGAGAGAATACGCCTTCAGATAGTGTAAGTACAAGGTGGGAAAGACATAGAATTGAAGATGAGCATAAACAAAGGGTGAATCCTAGAGAAGGATTGAGAGAGAGAGAGTGATGGAGGGGTGCTCACACTATGACACATTTAGTGGGTCACAAACACAAAAGGCTGCCTACCAGGCCTCCAGTGAAGCATGAAGCCACCAGGGCAATGTAACAGGAGAGCCCTGGATCCCCATGTACGGTACTGAAAATCTCAAAGGCTGCAGAATGATAACAAAGGCCACAGGTAGCTCAACCTGCCAAGTCGCTAACTAAAGAGCCAAATGGCCCCCTTGGCAGATTTCGATCCAGCATGATGACCATGCATGTTTTTGTCTGCTTTCTTAACTGTTTGCCAGTTGGCAGACAACTTCATTGTTCATACTATTATTATTGTTATGCAAATGTGTATGGATCAAAACCAAAATATAATATGACCCATGCACTATTCCTCTACAAAGTTCTGCGAAAATCCTTTGTGTTCTTTTCAGTGTAATCCTGCTAGCTGTTGCTGAAAGTATGTACTATTTCAAAAAGACTGCTGTGAAAAATCTTACAACAACAAAGCTTGCAAAATATTTTTTTTGCAGTCAACACAAGTAACTCATGACTTCATAGTAAATAAAACATTAGAGGCACACTATATAGGAAAATGGTGTAATGGTACTGTAAAAAGACATGTTAATAAGGGTTATCTCTGTATGATAAACTTTAACCTTTGAGGGTCACACACATAGTAAGATCAACATTGAAGCAAGTCTGGAGTGGAAAAACTGACCACCAGAGTAGTTTTAGGAAGTCACCACACAACATTCACAATTAGATCTAGAAATAGTTGTAGTAACATGCTTTACAGCATTAACTTCATAAATATTTTGCCCAAGTACTTTTAAGCCCTTGAAGATTGAGTACTTCAAATGGGTGTATTTCCAAAATGGTGTGTGAAATATTTAGGACAAAGTGACAGCAGAGCAATGGCTCTATTAAAATGTTTGCAAATTAGTTATGTTATATTTCAGCTGTTCTAAACACGAAATCCCCCCTCAATTCACTCAGTGCCAATGTCCATACATTTTTAGCAGGGGCTAATAAACCCTGGCCACTAGTTTCCCGAAATGTCACTAAATCTATTGAAAAATTTCTATCATTCATGACAGGACCCACAAAAATTCTCAATGACCTATGTTTGAAAACAGACAGGATAGATGGCTATGATTTTGACTGGTCATTTTTGGCAAAAACTAGGATTGTACACTGATGAACTCCTTTTAGGGATTTTGACCAAATGAGCCCAAATCAATATCACGAATACTAAACAAATGGGCGATGATAAATTGAGAAAGATTTTGGGGTGTCCCAAAAAATGTCGGAGGATGAAGATGACACCCTGAAGACATCCGTATGTCTCTACTTTTATCAATTACGTTGCCACCTCTTTGTTGTGAGTCCTGCACCCCGTACAGCCCTTGACTTGCATAAACCCTGATTTGCGTAGAAATGCAGACCCTATTTAATACTGCTTGTAGCTTGACTGTTTTTGTTTACCAAACCAAAGATTTCTGGTTAAAATTAAAGGTAAACATCTTGATTATTCTAATTTTAGTGCTGTGTAATGATATGTATATTTTTCAAATCAGATTAATCCCAATCAAGGAATTTGGAATAATCCTGATTATCCATCCATCCATCCATCCATCCATCCATTTTCTTCCGCTTATCCGAAGTCGGGTCGCGGGGACAGCAGCCTAAGCAGAGAAGCCCAGACTTCCCTCTCCCCAGCCACTTCGTCCAGCTCCTCCCGGGGGATCCCGACGCATTCCCAGGCCAGCCGGGAGACGTAGTCTTCCCAACGTGTCCTGGGTCTTCCCCTTGGCCTCCTGCCGGTCGAACGTTCCCCAAACACCTCCCTTAGGGGGCGTTCGGGTGACTTCCTGAGCAGATGCCCAAACCACCTCATCTGGCTCTTCTCGATGTGGAGGAGCAGCGGCTTTACTCTGAGCTCCTCCCGGATGACAGAGCTTCTCACCCTATCTCAAAAGGAGAGACCCGCCACCCGGCGGATGAAACTCATTTCGGCCGCTTGCACCCGTGAACTTGTCCTTTCGGTCATAACCCAAAGTTCATTACCATAGGTGAGGATGGGAACATACATTGACCGGTAAATTGAGTGCTTTGCCTTCCGACTCAGCTCCTTCTTCACCACAACGGATCGATACAGCATCCGCATTACTGAAGACGCCGCACCGATCCGCCTGTCAATCTCACGATCCACTCTTCCCCCACTCGTGAGCAAGACTCCTATGTACTTGAACTTCTCCACTTGGGGCAAGATCTCCTCCCCAACTTGTAGATGGCACTCCACCCTTTCCTGGGCGAGAACCATGGACTCTGACTTGGAGGTGCTGAATCTCATTCTAGTCGCTTCACACTCGGCTGTGAACCGATCCAGTGAGAGCTGAAAATCTTGGCCAGATGAAGCCATCAGGACCACATCATCCGCAAAACGCAGAGACCTAATCTTGCAGCCACCAAACCGGATCCCCTTAAAGCCCTGTCAGCGCCTAGAAATTCTGTCCATAAAAGTTATGAACAGAATCGGTGACAAAGGGCAGCTTTGGCGGGGTCCAACCCTCACTGGAAAAAAGTATGACTTACTGCCGGCAATGCGGACCAAGCTCTGAGACTGATCATACATGTAGCGGTGTATTTCAAAGTGAAATATGCAGTTGGAGTCCTCTTACTCATGTTTGCACTGATGTATGCATCGACCTGATTACTGACCACATAACACCCGGTGAGATTGGTAAGATAAAGGAGCATGTACAGTCAAAATAAATAAAAGTGATTAATCTACATAGAAACATAATTCAAGTGATCATTTTTTAAGATTAATCAAATGAGTTAACTTATTATTTTGATATGCCTATTTTATTTTAAATCTATTGTATATAAAGGCAAAATCTTGTGACTTTTCAAATACTTCTGTATTTACTGTAATTAATTGACACACAGACCCTGCACAATGGTTTGTTTTCCACCTTCCTCATGATGAAGATACATTTCTTTGTACATTGTGTATGGGATACATTAAGATGATTCTGAGTCCTAATTCTATTTATTTCACAAAACAATATAATTTACAATCCTATCTTTTTTTCTGGGGCCCATTCAATAAAGAACGCCAAAAAGGGGAGGCTTTACTTTGCTGTGGTTCCCAATAAAAGCTGTTTTAACAAGATTCTCACACTAGTTAAGAGAAAGACTTGATTTATGTTGTCATCAGGGCAACTGATGTCTTTGTCTGACAGGATGTCAACAACACTGGCTGCAGGATATTGTTCTTAAGCAGCACAGACTGACCTCTTTGACTCTATGCTTTGGTATTCTACGACATCCCTTCGACAACACACACAGTAACAGATATTGTTGTTACAAAAATAAAAAGAACAAATGAAGTTGTTTTGAGAAGTGACAACTGAAAAATTCTGTTGATTCCTGTGCAGGGTAAGTATACAACGGGTGCATACCAAAACAAGTCAGGAGCTGATAAAGGAAAAGTGGCTTATCAGAGAGCATACAAAATTGTTTACTTCCCTGACACCAGCAGTGATATACATAGCAGTATGAATATTATTACTACTGTCACAAGCGTCAAGCAAATACAATTGCCTTAACTGTAAAATTCTGTTAAAGATCTTATCATGACCAGAAACATTCAAATTAAATAGGAATCAAACTTTACTCAGATATTATTGTAATCCAATAGATTTTGAGAGACAATCGAGCGTATTTCAGAGTGCAGCCAGTAAGCAGTAAATACATTTACTCACAATGTTAAAAAAATGTGATGGTTTTTTTTTCAGTAAAGTAAATAAATGTTCTTCATTTGACAACAACAGCATCCGCATTGTTCCTTTCGATGTTTCATGCGATTACAAACAGAAAGTTGTTAGGTTTTAGGGCTAAAAAGTAATGCAATGAGTATGCACAATAACACAACCGCTCCCAATAAATACCAACTCAAGCCTGCAACTCTCAAAGCTAATGTCAAATCCATACCTTGATACTCAGGTAGTTGTCACAGCTCCTTGACTTTGCTCTAGAGTGCATTTTGTTAAGTGACAACATTTAGGCACCTAAGCAAAATTCCAGTACTTTTAATGAAGAAATGAGTAGAGTCAAATCCACAAAGTACAATCCAGTGGTTGAGCAGCCCTGTGCTTCCCTATCAGCAGCTCCATTTCCAGGACTGGTGTTCTGTGGCAGCAGGAGCCGTCTAAACTCATGCTGGGGCGTGAGAGAAGCAGCACGCTGGCGTCCCCGTCACTCACCCAACCCTCCCTTCAAAATAACCTCACACCCCCAGCCCTGTGCCTCTCTGCTGAAAGCCTCTCCCAGCTGGATAAATGCATAGCATTGCAACTCATCATTCAGAAAACACACACACTACCTGCTCTGAACCCCCCCATACCCCCACTCCACACACACACACACACACACACACACACTTGCTCAGAATCCCAAACACTACACCCAGCAGGGGTCGGACTCTGACTAACTCCTCTCTGGCACACTGACCCCTTGCACCCTTACCTCCACAAGCAGCTCCCCACACCCCTCATGGCCACAATGAGCTCTCTTTTGTCCCGACAATACAAATGGACGAGGGTTTCAGCTTATTCTGCGGCTTTTCAAAGGGGCAAAAAGAAAGGAAGACATCAGCACAGGATTGGTGGTTCAGGTCACTTCTGACAATAGGCTTCCCATTAAATGTAGTTAGCGGGGGAAAACCCAATCCTTTAACTGGCTCTTACAACCTTTTGACACATGTGGGAAATAAATATGTTGCAGGAGATAAATACAAACCCCCAAACCAGCTTAGTTGGCACGTTGTGTAAATTGTACATAAAAACGGAATACAATGATTTGCAAATCCTTTTCAACCTATATACAATTGAATAGACTGCAAAGACAAGATACTTTTAATGTTCAAACTGAAAAACATTATTTTTTGCAAATATTAGCTAATTTGGAATTTGATGCCTGCAACATATTCCAAAAAACTGGCACAAGTGGCAAAAAAGACTGAGAAAGTTGAGGAATGCTCATTAAACACTTATTTGGAAAATTCCACAGGCGAGCAGACTAATTGGGAACAGGTGGGTGCCATGATTGGGTATAAAATCAGCTTCCATGAAATGCTCAGTCCTTCACAAACAAGGATGGGCTGAGGGTCACCACTTTGTGAACAAATGCGTGAGCAAATGGTCCAACAGTTTAAGAACAACATTTCTCAATGAGCTATTGCAAGGAATTTAGGGATTTCACAATCTCAGGTTTAAAATATCATCAAAAAGTTCACAGAATCTGGAGAAATCACTGCACGTAACATTGAATGCCCGTGAGCTTGGAACCCTCAAGCGGTACTGCATCAAAAAGCGACATCCGTGTTTAAAGGATATCAACACATGGGCTCAGGAACTCTTCAGAAACCACTGTCACTAACTATTGTCCGCCGCTATATCTGTAAGTGCAAGTTAAAACTGTATTATGCAAAGCCAAAGCCATTTATCAACAACACCCCAAAACGCCGCCGGCTTTGCTGGATCGGAGCTCATCTAAGATGGACTGATGCAAAGTTTTCTTGTTTTTTTTTTTTTCTTCTTTGTCATGAAAAAGGGACGTTTTTGTCATGAAAAAGGGAGGTTTTTGTGGTTGGTGCACTAATTGTAAGTGCATATTGTGTGTTTTATGTTGATTTCATAAAAAAAATAAAATTCAATAAAATTAAAAACAATTTTTTATTTATTTATTTATTTTTTTTATAAAAAATTCTTCTGCGGCCGGGTAACAATGCCCGGTGGTTGGGGACCACTGACTTAAACTGTACATCAAACAAGAATGGGAAAGAATTGTATTTTCTTTTTATTTACAAATTACACAACGTGCCAACTTCACTGGTGCTGGGTGTTGTATAACAACAACTGTTGGTGTAAAAGGAGTATTGTACATATCCATATACTGGTAGTGTCGATACCAAGGTTAGAACCATTATATAATCGATTCTAGAGTGATCGCATTATTACTCTAATTTCCTCAAAATATATATTTTTATTATTTAGGTTTAAAATGTTCACAAACATTTTGGAGCAAAAAACCAAACAAGTACCAGATAGTATTTTTTTCTTTTGTTTACTTATTTTGGTGCTATTGTTTTCGTTTTGTTGAAACAATTGCATGTAACAAAAGAGAATAATAAAGTAGTTTAAATATTGTATTGATATTGTTAAACTGTAAATTGCACTCGAAATAAATACATTGAAAAATGCACAGTGATTGGTATCGAAATTGGCAGCATAAAACATTGATCAAAACATGTCTAGTTTGGACAGTACACATGCTCAACAAGAATGTATACTTTGCGTTAAAGATCACCTTGCTCAGACAAAGAAAGCAGTGAGTATAGGTAATTAAATTGGTTTCTATTTAGAGAGAGCCTTGTTAAAGCGACTGCACAATAACCAAGAAGACAGAGAGTCTGAAGCTGCGCATGTGTTGCACCACACAAACACACTATAAAACATGCATAAACATTTCAAAACTCCATAGGAGGGAGGGTATAAATACTTACTGTAATAATGCTTCCACTCTCATGTATAATCTGTATAATCTGTTGTATAAACAGAAGCAGACATACCTCACATACACATTCTACAAATATACACTCCTCCTTCTAACACAAGCAACCTGCAATTTTCTGCCCGGGCCATTTGCAGTGGCTACGCTGTCAGCAAGGGTGGACTTTTTTTTCTTCTTCTTTCATCCACATTAGTTTTCTCTTTTGCTTTCTTTTCAATCCTCATTTATCTAATTACGCTGAAATTGCTATACATAAAGCAAACAAAAAAAAATCGGGTTCAAATGGGAGTCAGCAAGCATTCTAAAGTTGAGGCCAAGAACGAGAGAGGCAATCATGTCATGTCAAGGGAGCTCAAAGGATGCCTTCCACGGTGGCATTTAAGTCAAAATATATAATTTTGTTGCCGGCAAGCAAAAATGCAGGCGTGCCTTTCCAGGCCACATGCTGAGAAGTTATGTTTGTGAAATCTTAAAACTGTGCTACAAAAATAAAATCAGTACTGAGCAGATGAAGACTTCCATACTGTGATTTACTGCAAATATGTGGTATTACACAATTAAACATGCAATATTGCTGGTTCTACGTACAATTTCATTAGCACCATATTATAAAACATTCTTAAAAGTGTAACTAATTACTTTGCTATTGTACCAATAAAGAGTGTGGAAACACTTTTTCATACAGTTAAATGATAAAACGTGTTCAAACTTTTGAAAAAAAAGAGAAAGACATACAAACCTTAAAAAAAAACACACACGCACGCATGCACACACACACACACGCACGCACACAAGGACACACACACGCACACATACACACACACGCACGCAGACACAAGGACACACACACACATATATAAAAATAACATTTTCAGCCGAGCAGACCAGTTAAAGCCTCCCCACTCATCTTTGCACTTACATAAATTATTATCTATTAGTAATAAGTGTCTAACATTTATGCTGTATTTACTTATCAATGTATTGATTTCAGGGTTGACCATCTGGCAGCTAAAACCTACTTTGACTGTGTTCTGATCAAATGGCGTATTGCAGTTTATTAAGGCTCTATAAAGTCTTACACTTATTTTTTTAAAGCATTTTTAAAGCTTTTAAAAGGGTAACCCAAACAAAAAAATAGACGAGGGGATGCCATAACTGATAACACAGTACAATATTAAACATAAACAACGTCATAATTCACTGCCTAAACCAAATAAAGTTTCCACATTAGTTCCTTATAGGTAGGGATTGTGACGCTTGTGTGGCATTGTAATGCCGGATTGGTTCTTCCGGGGATGCGTCGAAGCGATGAACACAACAAGGTAAGTTATAAATGGATTTATTAAATAATAAAAGGCTAGGAACAAAAACACTGCTGTAAAGAGAAGGCGAACCAAAAACAGAAAAACAATTCCTCAGCATGTGAGCTGGAATAAACAAATGGCTTAGCGTAAAAGCTAGCGAGAATATACATACAAAGATGAAGGTCGAGAGTCGTCACTGTTGCGCGTGGGCAAATTAGGATCCGAGGAAGACTGAACAGAAAAGGCTGGCTTATAAAGGAGGGTGATTAGCTGAAGCAGGTGTGCGGTACGAGTGTAGCAGGTGAACTAATGAGTAACCAGAGTGATGGGCAAAACAGGAAATAAACGGGTCAGACTGAGAATGAAACAAAAATGGAAATAACAAACATGTGAAGATCTGAGCAGCAGATCGCAACAGTATTCCCCCCCAACAAAAGACAGATACCAGATGTCTCAAAAACACAAACAAAAACTTGAACCCCCTCCCCAAAACCAGAAAGTCCACAAACGAAGGGAGGGCGGAGGGAGGCCACGGTGGAGGGTCGCCAGATCGCATGTCCCCGAATCCACCGAGGACACATCATGTGGCGGCGGCGGGTGGAACGCTGCTGCCGAACAAGTTTTGGCGGGCGACCTCGAAAAGGCCACATTAGTGGCCGCCTCGCAGGATGAGGTGCCCGGCGAGGCGGACGACCCGGGCACGGCCACATCCGTGGCCGACATGGAGGAGGGAGTGTCTGGCGAGGAGGATGACCTTGCAGAGGCCACGCCCGTGGTCGACGTGGTGGACGACGCCTCAGCACCGAAATCCCAGCAGGCTTGGAAGCAGCAGACGAGGGTGCGGGGACTGCAGCCAAAGCAGGCCCGAGTGCAGCTGGCGAGGATGATGCGGGTGCTGCAGCCGCAGGAGTCGTCGGAGGCGGCCTGGGAGCCGCAGGAGTCGTCGGAGGCGGCCTGGGAGCCGCAGGAGTCGTCGGAGGCGGCCTGGGAGCCGCAGGAGTCGTCGGAGGCGGCCTGGGAGCCGCAGGAGTCGTCGGAGGCGGCCTGGGAGCCGCAGGAGTCGTCGGAGGCGGCCTGGGAGCCGCAGGAGTCGTGACTGGTGTGAGCTCCAGCCTCATCGTCGGCGCCGGTGTGGGCTCCAGCTTCTTCGTCGGCAGTGCTTGGCGGCGTGGAGCTGGTACCGGCGCTTGTCGAGGAGCTGGCACTGGAGTGGGCTCCAGCCCTGTCGACACAGGTGAAGGTTCCAGCCCCGTCGTCGACGCTGGTGTGGGCTCCAGCCCCGTCGTCGACGCTGGTGTGGGCTCCAGCCCCGTCGTCGGCGGTGCTTGGCGGCGCGGAGCTGGTACCGGCGCTTGGCGGCGTGGAGCTGGTACCGGCGCTTGGCGGCGTGGAGCTGGTACTGGAGTAGGCTCCAGCTCTGGAGCTGGTACTGGAGTGGGCTCCAGGCTAAAGTCTGTAACTGGTATGAGAACCAGTTCTGGGTCGGAGGCTGGTGTGAGAACCAGGTGGGAGTCTAGTGCTGGCTTGAGAACCAGGCTAGAAACATTTTCTGGTGTGAAAACCAGGCGAGAGTCTAATTCTGGCTTGAAAACCAGGCGAGAGTCATGTGCTGGTGTGAGAACCAGACTGGGAGCAGTGCAGAACACCGGTGGTGGAGGACGTGCTGGAGGTAATGACCTCGCGAGTCCGAACACCGGTGGAGGAGGTCTACAAGGCCGTTGAGACTTGGCCGGGGGAAAAACAGGTGGAGGAGGTCTACAAGGCCGTTGAGATTTGGCCGGGGGAAAATCAGGTAGAGGAGGTCTACAAGGCCGTTGAGACTTGGCCGGGGGAAAAACAGGTGGAGGAGGTCTACATGGTGGCTGTGGTTTAGAGGGTAGTATCTGTGCTACCTCCGTAGCACAGCTATAGGTCATAGCCCCTTCCTCCAGACGGGGATCCCAGACCCGTTCCCTATGGTCAGGGACTGACCTTAAGGGAGGGTGGTGGGAGGCTTGGAGGCGGGCCGACTCCTCCCCTTTAATTTGTCCAGAATTTCCTTTAGAAAAGGGAGGAAACACCTTGGACTTGGCCGGAGAATGAGGTTTAAAAGGAGGTGTAGGAGAAAAACTAGGTGACTGAGGTTGACTAGAATAATAAGAAAAAATATCCTGATAATTCTGTATCTTGTCATGAATGTTATTGATATTCAAAAAAGGTTGGGAATGAGAATTACTGTCCACAATATAAAAATCTTCTGAAAAAATGTCATCAACAGAGGCCGGTGTTGCGTCACCGGTGGGCGTTCCCCAATTGACGTCATCGCTTGTGTCAGAAAAAGTGTCATGGCAGCTTAAGGAATGATTTGAAAAAAAACAAGCAGGATTACCGGTAATGACGGGTGAATCCTGGACGGGGTGAAACTTGCTGTGTCCATGGGGAGGAATAAGTGGTGCTGGAACATTACTGCCGTGCGGGGGACCTCTCCACTGGACCCCCCGCCTCTTCGGGGCAGCGCGAACGGCTTCGGAGGGGACTTCAGGCCCACAGTCAAGTCTTTCCTGCTCCCAAGCCACGAGCTCCAACCACAAACCCAAGTCGAAGGGTTCCTCCCGTGGTTTCGACGCGGAAAAACATTTTGATGCTCGGATCCTACTGTGACGCTTGTGTGGCATTGTAATGCCGGATTGGTTCTTCCGGGGATGCGTCGAAGCGATGAACACAACAAGGTAAGTTATAAATGGATTTATTAAATAATAAAAGGCTAGGAACAAAAACACTGCTGTAAAGAGAAGGCGAACCAAAAACAGAAAAACAATTCCTCAGCATGTGAGCTGGAATAAACAAATGGCTTAGCGTAAAAGCTAGCGAGAATATACATACAAAGATGAAGGTCGAGAGTCGTCACTGTTGCGCGTGGGCAAATTAGGATCCGAGGAAGACTGAACAGAAAAGGCTGGCTTATAAAGGAGAGTGATTAGCTGAAGCAGGTGTGCGGTACGAGTGTAGCAGGTGAACTAATGAGTAACCAGAGTGATGGGCAAAACAGGAAATAAACGGGTCAGACTGAGAATGAAACAAAAATGGAAATAACAAACATGTGAAGATCTGAGCAGCAGATCGCAACAGGGATCATGCTTTAAGTTGCAAAGGGACATAAATGTATTTTCAGATTGTCTCCTGTGTCCACTAGAGGAGGCTTGTGTGCCGTCTTGCCACACAGTAAACAACTTAATGTCCCATGACTTAAAGCTGTGTTTAAATACATGATGATTTATCTCTCCCAAAATAAATGTTTCTGCAGCCTTGGACACCATAATTACCAACAAGTTATGTTTCAACGCTGACAGCCACCTGAAAATCAACTTTCTCTCCCTCTCTCTTTCTCTCTCTCTCTATGCCAATATTGTTTGTGCTTCTACACAAATTAAACTTTTCCTGTTGTTTTTCCACACACGACCTCAAGATTTTAAAATAGCCACGTATTTTTGCAGGCTTCTGGTAAGCGTTATTTATGTGATGTGAGGAAACGATAGCCCGGTCTCTGGGGTGGTAAGCCATTTGATAAAACTATGCTAGGAACATATTAGCCAGATGTCACATGAGTTGGAGTTTTCATGATTTTTCATGCTTGAATGTCAGCGTTGTGATACCAATACCAACATGAAGGGAGGGTAGAACACAGTCACTATTTGGATAAGGATCTGTAGATATGTTAAGTTATCAGTTTTATTTGAGCTACATTTCAATACAATACAGTGCAGTTGAACATCATGTAATGACCTGTCGCCACAGGTCATGCCTTGTTTTGGTTTGTTTTTTTATTATTCTATGTTTGGTGTTTTAGTTGTTAGGAGCAGAATTAGATGGAACCCAAGGATGCAGAGACGGATTGTTTGTAGACATAAAGTTCTTCCTTTATTCTGGGTGGAAGGAGGATGTAGCCACAAAAAAACATAAAGCGATGGTGGAGCCCAAAAACACACCATAAAAACTACTTAGATAAATACAAAAACTAAACCAAAAGCGCTAGTAAAGACTAGGAATAATACAGACAGATAAGATAAAAAACAAACTAGTAAAGTAAAAAAATAAATCTCTAGACGAGGCTAGGAAACATACTTCAAGAATGAAGTAAAACAGAAACACAAAATAGTAAACTGAAAGCGCTAGTCGGAGCTAGGCAAACCTGCAAGATGCACGAGCAAAAACACGAGGCTTTAGCAAGTGAAACGAGAAACGCAGTCATGCGTGAGGAACAGCAGTTACCAACAAAGTACCGGCGCTTACGGGCCGTAAGCACCCAGTTAATAAAGGCACTCTAATCAACCTCAGGTGTGTTGGATTGACCAGCGTCAGCTGCACTCCAGACTGTGGATGAGAGAGAGAGTCAATCTGATGTGCAAATCGATTACAACCAAGATCATGAAACTTAAGTTTACCACATTAGTTCCTGTTTAGCACTCTTATTTCTAGTTCTGACTTCCTGTTCTATTTGTTGCCCGGCAGTGACTTTATCAGAGTGATGTTTCCCCTTACCTGCTCTTGATTAGCAAACAGTGGACTCCCCAGTGCGCAGCATGGGCGGTCGCAAAAGCAAAAACTTGGACATGGGATGAGTTCAGGGAAGCCATGGAAAACAACTTCCGGACAGCTTCGAAGCCTTTCTGGACCACCATTTGTCGCCGCAGGAGGGGTAAGCAGTTAACTGTCAACACCATGTATGGTGTGGATGGTATACTGCTGACCTTGACTTAGGTTGTTGTGGATCGGTGGAGAGAATACTTTGAAGACCTTGTCAATCCCACCGACACGTCTTCCTATAAGGAAGCAGTGCCTGGGGAATCTGTGGTGGGCTCTCCTCTCTCTGGGGTTGAGGTTGCCGAGGTAGTTAAAAAGTTCCTTGGTGGCAGGGCCCTAGGTGTGAATGAGCTCCGCCCGGAGTTCCTTAAGGCTCTGGATGTTGTGGGGCTGTCTTGGTGACAAGACTCTGCAACTTTGCGTGGACATCGGACGCGATGCCTCTGAATTGGAAGACCGGAGTGGTGGTTCATCTCTTTAAGGAGAACCGGAAGGTGTGTTCCAACTATTGGGGGATCACACTCCTTAGCCTTCCCGGTAAGGTCTATTGAGGTGTAATGGAGAGGAGGGAACGCTGGACAGTTGAACCTCAGATTCAGGAGGAGCAGTATGGATTTCGTCCTGGTTTTGGAACTGTGGACCAGCTCTATACTCTCAGCAGGGTACTTGAGTGTGCCTGAGTTTGACAACCAGTCTGAATGTGCTTTGTGGACTTGGAGAAGGCATTTGATCGTGTCCCGACGGGAAAGTCCTGTGAAGAGTGCTAGGAGAATGGAGTATCGAACCGTCTGATTGTGGCTGTCTGCTCTTTGTATGAACGGTGTCAGAGCTTGGTCCGCATTGCCGGCAGTAAGTCGGACACGTTTCCAGTGAGGGTGTTTTTACTTTAGAAAACACGCCACGGCGTGGCGCAGTGGGAGGGTGGCCGTGCGCAACCCGAGGGTCCCTGCTTCAATCCCCACCTAGTACCAACCTCGTCACGTCCGTTGTGTCCTGAGCAAGACACTTCACCCTTGCTCCTGATGGGTGCTGGTTAGCGCCTTGCATGGCAGCTCCCTCCATCAGTGTGTGAATGCGTGTGTGAAAAGGTAAATGTGGAAGAAGTGTCAAAGCGCTTTGAGTACCTTGAAGGTAGAAAAGAGCTATACAAGTACAACCCATTTATCATTTATTCATCATTTAAAAATATAACTGTAAGCAAGTTGCAAACAGGCCGAATTGGTACCTTTATAGACACCGACCAAATTCCGTCCATCTGTACTACTATAAAATCAAATGGTGCCACATTTCAATACCTGTGCTGCACTTGAAGTCACATCCGGTTGCAGACTTGACACCGTTTCAAACACTTGACTGGCAAAAAAGCACTTAAGCCGCACTCGGAGCGCACCCAGTCGGACTGCCTCGAGGTAATGTTGCAATTTTCATTGCCAATAAAGCAAGTATGCCTAATCGAATACACTCGAACACACGTACAATAAGGCTCCACTTATAAAACGTGCTAGCTCAATGTTCATTTACATTGCATTTTCCGTAGACATGCTACTGATTAATTAGCATTAGCGATTTTACACGGTGCTTTGCAGCATCGCGTGGACATCGGGGGCGGTACCTCTGGATTGGCAGACCGGGGTGGTGGTTCCTCTCTTTAAGAAGGGGGACCGGAGGGTGTGTTCCAACTATCGTGGGATCACACTCCTCAGCCTTCCCGGTAAGGTTTATTCAGGTGTACTGGAGAGGAGGCTACGCCGGATAGTCGAACCTCGGATTCAGGAGGAACAGTGTGGTTTTCGTCCTGGTCGTGGAACTGTGGACCAGCTCTATACTCTCGGCAGGGTTCTTGAGGGTGCATGGGAGTTTGCCCAACCAGTCTACATGTGCTTTGTGGACTTGGAGAAGGCATTCGACCGTGTCCCTCGGGAAGTCCTGTGGGGAGTGCTCAGAGAGTATGGGGTATCGGACTGTCTTATTGTGGCGGTCCGCTCCCTGTATGATCAGTGTCAGAGCTTGGTCCGCATTGCCGGCAGTAAGTCGAACACATTTCCAGTGAGGGTTGGACTCCGCCAAGGCTGTCCTTTGTCACCCATTCTGTTCATAACTTTTATGGACAGAATTTCTAGGCGCAGTCAAGGCGTTGAGGGGTTCCGGTTTGGTAACCGCAGGATTAGGTCTCTGCTTTTTGCAGATGATGTGGTCCTGATGGCTTCATCTGACCGGGATCTTCAGCTCTCGCTGGATCGGTTCGCAGCCGAGTGTGAAGCGACCGGAATGAGAATCAGCACCTCCAAGTCCGAGTCCATGGTTCTCGCCCGCAAAAGGGTGGAGTGCCATCTCCGGGTTGGGGAGGAGACCCTGCCCCAAGTGGAGGAGTTCAAGTACCTAGGAGTCTTGTTCACGAGTGAGGGAAGAGTGGATCATGAGATCGACAGGCGGATCGGTGCGGCGTCTTCAGTAATGCGGACGTTGTACCGATCCGTTGTGGTGAAGAAGGAGCTGAGCCGGAAGGCAAAGCTCTCAATTTACCGGTCGATCTACGTTCCCATCCTCACCTATGGTCATGAGCTTTGGGTCATGACCGAAAGGATAAGATCACGGGTACAAGCGGCCGAAATGAGTTTCCTCCGCCGTGTGGCGGGGCTCTCCCTTAGAGATAGGGTGAGAAGCTCTGCCATCCGGGAGGAACTCAAAGTAAAGCCGCTCCTCCTTCACATCGAGAGGAGCCAGATGAGGTGGTTCGGGCATCTGGTCAGGATGCCACCCGAACGCCTCCCTAGGGAGGTGTTTAGGGCCCGTCCAACCGGTAGGAGGCCACGGGGAAGACCCAGGACACGTTGGGAAGACTATGTCTCCCGGCTGGCCTGGGAACGCCTCGGAAGAGCTAGACGAAGTGGCTGGGGAGAGGGAAGTCTGGGTTTCCCTGCTTAGGCTGTTGCCCCCGCGACCCGACCTCGGATAAGCGGAAGATGATGGATGGATGGATGGATGGATGGACACGGTGCTGTAAACACCTCTAAATTTGGTAATGAAAACCACAACTAATATCCACATTACATTAAAACAACTTTTCTGTAATAACCACAATACATACCGCATAAACACTTTTTAGGGGTGATACAAAGACTAGATTGAATTTAATGGCAAAGACAACCCTGTAACACACTTTAGCGTATGCAATGGTGCCATCTAAGCTATTGGAATTGCGACTGCATGCAAAGTCTACTATTTAATACTTGCAAATGAGAATCAGAAATTTAATAAGACAACAATAAATAATAACTACACACCACAGTTATCCTTATTAGCTATCTGTTTAATAAAAAAATGGGTTTCTGTTATTTAACAAATTACCACTCGTTATTACACATGAACACACAGAGAAGTACCGAAAATTGGTACCATTGAGTCCCAAAATTGATTTCCAGCAACCGGGATTTGGGACCGTATTGATTTGAATGAAAAGGTTAGCAATCCTTAAATACATCTAAAAACTGAGAAGTATTATCTTTGTAAAGGCAGTATTTGCCCTTGTTAATTCATGTATGTGTTACAATTCAGTATATTTCGGAATTAAAAGATGCCAGATGGGATATGTTGTGGTCATTTACAACCACGCATCTAGTTTTAAATGGAAAGAAATGACCTGGGAAAAAATAGTTGAAAAGATATTTTTAGATTCAGATTGAAGCAAATGCCCGCTCAGATGTAAACGGGTGGGTGGTCATTTGTAATTAACCACCACACACACACACACACACACACACACACACACACACACACACACACACACACACACACACACACACACACACACACACACACGTACACACACACGTACACGCACATGCACACACATGCACTGACACACACCAAACTGTGGAATGTAACACCTTCCTCCTATCTCACTTTGTTGCAACCTCATAGTGCCACAAAGACCACCCATCAAAATGTCTTCATTTTTTCTAACTCCAGCACCACTTTTTTCCTACTCCACATTGCAAGAAATGCATTTTACTAGAAAAAAATACTTGACTCTAGCCTATCCAAGAAGTTGCAAACACAAGAAACAATGTGAGACAGTCTTTGTTCTACTTACAGGTCACATTTTTGGAGGATCAGAGGGGATCAGTCATCGTTTCCTTCCATCCAGCCCTTAGATCTCACATCTCATCATGCATCCAGACACACACACACACACACAGCTATATTGCTACTTGTGAGCGTTCCTCTCCTAACCACCACACACTTAAGATCCCATGTGAACCGTCCCTCCTCTGTTTTGAGCCATGACGTCAGCACCCAAATGCAAACAGCTAGGCAAACACACACGCCCTTGCTGCTCCTGATACTTTTAAACCCAACTTTTGGGGACTCTTGCATCAATGATTGTGACACAGCTGTTGGAGCAGGAGGAGTACACCACCTGTCGTAATCCCCCCACCCCCTTTTTACTAAACTATACCTTAGTTAGCCCCCCCTGCTGTGTGGATGTCTCACTCCAACACAAAAGCCAGTGTTTTCTCTGAGCACGCGAGCACAGGTGGCTGCAGAAGGTGCAAGGTCGAGTTACAGCCGCAGCTCCCACACTCTAAAGTCTCAAAGGGGCAAACCAGAGTTCATATACGGTATACATAGATGAAATATTGCAGGATCTGTACTCTGTGCAAACACAAGCCTGTAAATATGCTCTGGGGAAGCAGCATGTTTTGGGACTATTTCTCATACATATTCTCAGAAGGATATTAAGTGCAATGATTTTTAGCGACTTTGCACAGACTTGCCTCAGTGCCCCCGCATGAATCAACAAGAACTTAGGATCAACCACAACTAAAAGGCTTATCTTATTAGACCTGCTGTGAATTATTAGTGCACAAAACTGCCACCGAATTAGTAGTGGTAGTTAAAGGTCGTTGACCATAATTGAACACAAAATCAAATGAATAATAATGAGTATGAATAAGAGAAAAACATGCAAAGGATCTGCACTCACCTCAAGCAAAAATGCAGCTCTGCAGTGTCATTGTCTGGCTCTCTGGGCTGTATGACAGCTGTCTAACCAGAAGACAAGACCTACCCCCGATTCCTGTAGGAACCTGACATGTTCCATCAAACGCTCTGCCTCGGCTAGCTTGCGAAGAATCCCAATAGTAGGGCAAGGCCAAACAGAAAAAATCTGTCCCAGCCCACCACTACCTCCACAACCACAACACTCCCACCCCCTCAAGGCATCCCAATTCCTCGGCGGGGCGTAACCTAGTCGTTTTATCTGCGCCCATCTCCTCCTGTGTGTACACTATGATTGGAAGCCAGGGCGGTGGAGATCAACAAGTGCCTTATTTGCCCTAACACACAGTCTTTTCCAACTTGTGCAAGGGTGCCCAAACGTTTTTCCTCCAATGGCCAAAGAAAAAATGTGCCAATGGTCCGACATACAGCGATTTTTTTACCATCCAACAGCACCATGAGTGAGGAATTTAACCTCATACCGCCATATACACATAAGTTAGTGGAGACTGTCACAGTCAGCACTGTGTGACAGGGGTTGGTGTATGTGCCTCACAATACGAAGGTCCTGGGTTCGAGCCCCGGGCTTGGGGCCTTTCCGTGTGGAGTTTGCATGTTCTCCCCGTGACTGCGTGGGTTCCCTCCGGGTACTCCGTCTACCTCCCCTCTCCAAAGACATGCAACTGGGAATCGGCTGATTGGCAAGACTAAATTGGCCCTAGTGTGTGAATGTGAGTGTGAACGTTGTCTGTGTTGGCCCTGTGATGAGGTGGCGACTTGTCCAGGGTGTACCCCGCCTACCGCACGAATGCAGCTGAGATAGGCTTCAGCAGCCCCTACGACCCCAAAAGGGACAAGAAAAAGTGATGGAGATGTCACACAGTTGTATGCTTAAAGGCCTACTGAAATTAGATTTTCTTATTTAAACGGGGATAGCAAGTATGTGTCATACTTGATCATTTCGCAATATTGCCATATTTTTGCTGAGAGGATTTAGTAGAGAACATCAACGATAAAGTTAGCAACTTTTGGTGCTGATAAAAAAGCCTTGCCTTTACCGGAAGTCGCAGACGATGACGTCACAAAGGTGAGGGCTCCTCACGTCCTCACATTGTTTATAATGGGAGCCTCCAGCAGCAAGAGCTATTCGGACCGAAAAAACGACAATTTCCCCATTAATTTGAGCGAGGATGAAAGATTTGTGGATGATGAGTTTGATAGCGAAGGACTAGAAAAAAAAAGTTAAAAAAAAAGTTTTAAAAAAAAAAAGGCGATTGCATTGGGACGGATTCAGATGTTTTTAGACACATTTACTAGGATCATTCTGGGAAATCCCTTATCTTTCTATTGTGTTGGTAGTGTTTTAGTGACATTAAATAGTACCTGATAGTCGGAGGAGTGCGTCCACGGGTGTCTTGAGGCCAGTGTCTGAGGGAAGTCACGGCAGATACAAGGACGGCGCAAACTCCACAGATCTCCGGTAAGAGGCGACTTTTTAACACAATTTTCTCACCGAAACTTACCGGTTGACAAGTGGTCGGGAACCATGTTTGCTTGACCGCTCTGATCCATAGTAAAGCTTCACCTCCAGGAATTTTGAACAAGGAATCACCATGTGTTTGTGTGGCTAAAGGCTAAAACTTCCTAACTCCATCTTTCTACTTTGACTTCTCCATTATTAATTGAACAAATTGCAAAAGATTCAGCAATACAGATGTCCAGAATACTGTTTAATTGCGCAATGAAAAGAGACGACTTTTAGCCGCAAATGGTGCTGCACTAATATTTCCTGACGGTCCGTGACGTCACGCGCACGCGTCATCATTCCGCGACGTTTTCAACAAGAAACTCTGCGGGAAATTTAAAATTGCAATTTAGTAAACTAAACCGGACGTATTGGCATGTGTTGCAATGTTAATATTTCATCATTGATATATAAACTATCAGACTGCGTGGTCGGTAGTGGTGGGTTTCAGTAGGCCTTTAATTCATTTAACATGAACCTCTGTATATTTTATGTAAATTTTCAACTCAAACATTCAAAAGGTTAATTTTCTGCAGATTTTTGCCATTTTTATGTGTTGTTCTGTAACTAGTTTCTTCTCAATATTTCATTTGATCACTTCCAAAGACATGCACCTGGGGATAAGTTGATTGGCAACACTAAATTGGCCCTAGTGTGTGAATGTGAGTGTGAATGTTGTCTATCTATCTGTGTTGGCCCTGCGATGAGGTGGCGACTTGTCCAGGGTGTACACCACCACCCGCCCGAATGCAGCTGAGATAGGCTCCAATATCCCCTGCGACCCCAAAAGGGACAAGCGGTAGAAAATGGATGGATAGATGGGCACTTTCCAACTTTCCACAGACAGATTACACATATGGAGGGTACTAAACTGCAAAGGGTTAAGGTTTTCATAATATGACGTCGCCGAAGCACGGCGACCAAGATTATAATTTTCCAAACAGCGCCAAAAAGTCACAACTTTACTGCAGAGGAAGGGTCTGGAATTAAAAAAATATACATATACATATATATATATATATATATATATATATATATATATATATATATATATATATATATAGCTTTTACGATAAAAACAAACAAACTGGCAGCTGAGTCACCACAATTTTATTTAAAAATTTACGGTGGTTTTTACACCAATTTTAAAAAACAGTAAAGGGACATTTTTACCTTAAAACCTCCATTCACAGTTTTTACAGTGCATTACTGTAAATGGAAAAAAAGGTACCACTGTTAATTTTACAGTAAATGTCTGGCGACAGAGCTGCCAGGTTTTTACAGAAAAATCTACTGAATTTTTTTTACAGTGTAGCCCTGCGGACATGCCATCAATGTTTGGGTAGCTTGAAAAAGTCCAGCATGAATATGTAATACATTTTGTAGTTACAATTTAGCAGCCCAAACAAAATTACACAGCGGGTCAAATTTGCCCTGGGGGCCCCATTTTGGGCATCCCTGATCAAGATGAGAATTATATCATCTTCACTACCCAGGTCCCATCAGGACATCTGCTGTGCAAATCAAAGACTAATGAAACAAATGTGCTGATTTAACGTCACGCCAACGAATCAAAAAACACAAAGCAGCACCTGACAAGAGTTAAAGCACCTGTTGTCCTTGTGATGGCACCAGATGTCCTGCATTGTCATATGGACTACTGGAGCCACTCAGCAAACACCTCCAGGTGTGCATTCCACACACCATCAGAGGAAAAGGTGTGAGCCGCTCCTGTGAATCAATAAAAAAAAAAACTCCCTCTCCTCTAGCGTTGAATGCTTGCATACCTGAGTTTGGAAAAAGGTTGCATGAACTGGCTTATGGGGCAATTCTTCCCCCCTAGTTCCACTGTGGAGTGGAGCTGGAATGGTGATTGCTTGGTCAACTACATACCATCAGTGTGTGAATGTGTGTGTAAATCGGTGAATGTGGTGTATAATATGAAGCGCTTTGGGTATCGTGCAAGTATACTAAAGCGCTGTATAAAGACCGTTTATCATTTACATAAACTGAGTGAATTAGGGCAGCAGAACAGAAGTCGCACGAGAATTCAAATGGAACCTGTTGACACTATATCGATGCTACTCATAATCCAGATCGAAACGAGTCATTGCTTGCAGATTACTTGTCTCTTTTGCTGGCAACATAAGAAAAATCGGGAATAATTAAGGATTTTTTTGTTTCTTTGTTGACATGGTATTTCTCTATTTGTGCATATCTTTATTCATGGTGCGATTAGGGCTGGGCGATATGGCGATATTTTTTAATATCTCGATGTGTTTAGGCCATATCGCGATACAGGATATATATCTTGATATTTTGCCTTAGCCTTGAATTAACACTTGATACATATAATCACAGCAATATGATGATTCTGTGTGTCTACATTAAAAAATTATTCTTCATACTGCATTAATATATGCTACTTTTAAACTTTCATGCAGAGAAGGAAATCACATCTAAGTCAATTGACCAAAACTCTATTTACTAATCAGTTATTAGCGGGTGACTTTTCAAATGATGCTACATATTAGCAGTAATGCTACTTCTGGTAGCAACGCTTGTGCCCCACACTTGACAAATAGAAGTTGTCAATTTGACATCTTCCCGCTTAAAGCCGAACCACCGCCAGACGATAGACCCCCTGCTGTTTTTCTTGGGAATTGATTCTTCTTTTATTTGTTACCAGATTCGCACCATCTTTCTACCACATCACAGCTAACGTTACCCATGCCGCTACCTCTCCACTCGGGGAGGGCGTGTGACGTTTCACGCGTGACGTTTGTAAGAAGGTGCGCTTGTTTTAAGTCTCTGTGAGAAGGAGAGACGCATGCAGTTTATTGCCCGCAGCGAAAATTAACTGCGTGAGAATGCATACTCGAATATCACAATATAGTAATTTTCTATATCGCACAAAGACAAACCCGCGATATATTGCGTATATCGATCTATCGCCCAGCCCTGGGTGCGATCCATTTGTACTGAGAAGTCAGAATTTCCAAGTTCCTGGTTATAAATTTCAACCTTGCAATGCCATCCCGAGGTCAGATTTTCTACACGGGAAGTTGGAGAGTCTTCACCACCCCAAGGTTGGCTTTAAAGATTGTTTAAAATTCGCCCTAGTGTGTGATTGAGAGTGTGAATGTTGTCTGTCTATGTGTGTTGGCCATACGATGAGGTTGCGACTTGTCCAGGGCGTACCCCGCCTTCCGCCCGAATGCAGCTGAGATAGGCTGCAGTATCCCCCGCAACCACGAAAGGGACAAGCGGTAGAAAATGGATGGATGAATTAATATATATATATATATATATATATACAGTATATACAGTATATATACATATATATATATACACAGTGTATATATATATATATATATATATATATATATATACATGTATACATATATATATATACATATATATATATATATATATATATACACAGTGTATATATATATATATATATATATATATATATATATATATATATATATATATATATATATATATATATATATGGTAACATCACTGTAACGTCACTGTAGTGCAAATTGCATTCTTCACTGTGTTTTATACGTTCTACATCGCCAGCAATCGCGTCCATGTTTCCTCTTCATCCACCATGTTTGAAGGTTGTAGAAGGAGTCCATATTTTCCATAAGTTCTTTGTATTCAGATGAGGCAACCGCAAGAATAGCTTTTCTGGATGTGACCATCTTTAATTTCAGACCTCGTAACTGGAACACTTATAACTTGTCTTTGAAGTCATTCACAGCTCCGACCTCCAATTTTAAATGTTTGTGAAAGTTTGAATATTTTGTTTTCATGTAATATTTTATACTCTTATGCAGGCACGTGCACACATAGGGCCCTATGGATGCTTGAGGCCCGGCCCTTTTTTACCTCGTCTTAAAAAGTGCCCTCTGCCTGTTTTTTTTTATTACTTTTTATTTTTATTTAAACAACATTATTACATTTCTGTAAGGGATGTAAAAATAAAAACGAAACAAAAAACAGCGGTACAAAAACTCCACGTTTTCTTGTAATACCGGGTTGTTTAGCCTGCCGCTTCCGCCAAAAAGAGAGAGAGAGGGCGAGTGAATGAGTGAGTGAGAGGAGAGAGAGCCAACTGCGCCCCTGAGGAGACGTGACAGTGGAGCAACTTGAACCTGTGAGTTATGGTCTAGTCGCCGTCCACTTATTCAGCATCTAATATGGGTAATATTTCAGAAAAACGCTTTATTATTGTATTATCCAATGTGTCAGCTTCTGTGTTTGCCGGACGTCAGAGCACGGCGCATCAATTGAGCACGGCGCAATAATTCCGCACAGAGCAGAGCGGATCGTGCGGGACAGGAAGTAGTGTACAAAATACAAAATAAAACACCGGGTTAATTTTCAAAACAAAATGCACTGTGTTTACGGCGGATCACATTTCTCTCACCGTAGAGCTTGAGGTATAAAGTTTATAGTGACTTTGCTATTACTGTGTGGGTTAACAAAATAATAAATGATAATAATGATAATAATGAAAATAATAACAATAATAATAATAATAATAATGATAATGATAATAATAAGTATTATTATTATTATTATTAATAATAATAATAATAATTTCAGAATTATGGGAATATAAGATGTAGGTTATCTGTTAGGAATATTACCATCTGTATTTAAACTTGATTCATGTTGATTATGCCTGCAGCACAATGCCAAAAAAAGAAAGGATACAGAAAAGGAAGGAGAAGGAGCGCCAGGAAGCACCTAAGGGTAGCAGACCTCTTAATGCATGGCTAAAACCAAGTACTAGCACCAGAATTCAAGAAAGACCACAGACCTCAGAAAGTGTTACACCTGAGAGAGAGGCAGAGAACTTAGAAGCAACACCTGAAAGAGAGGAGGACGAGAGTGTAGAAGCCACAATTGAGAGAAAAGAGGCTTTAGATGCAACTCTGCTACTGATTGTGCACTGATTTCCCAGCATTTCATGGAAGCCCTGAATTGACGTTGAGGAGCATATTTGAGTATGGCCCTCTACTGGCCCCTGGTCCATATTTTTGGCCCTGTATTGCGTTTCAGTTGTTTAGTTTAAGCATTGAGTGAGAAAGACCATGAGTTGCAACTTGATGGTGTTTTCATCAAGTTAAGGGAAGAAGGACAGATTTTCACATTGAAGTTTTTTCCATTTGGGTATTTATTTTTGTATTTTTTTTTTTCAAATTTCATGTTGTACTGTTCAATGTTCAATATTAAAGTGCTTATCTTTAACAATAAATAGTCTAATAATAAACCAGTATTTTGTTGCTTTTCATGTCTTCCAAGCCTATGATAATGTGAATTAACTCATTATGACAATAATTTGTTGACACAAAAGAAATGGCAATCACTTTTACCTACAAAGGACACACAGCTAAGTAGTTAGCTTCCTATTAGCAAATTTAATTGTACATTAATTTCCATATTGTGTAATGGACCCCAAAAAAATGTCCTGCCCTTTTCTGACTTTGAGCCCCTGCCTCTCTATAATCATGTGCACGTCCCTGCTCTTATGTTACATAGGGGCTGCGATAATTTGGCTGGATTTCTTGACTACAAAACAATAAAGCTTCTGTACATGCACACATCTTTTATTTTGGCTAAAAATCCAAAACAATTTTATTATATTACTGCATTTACTGAGCTGCTCTGCAACACTTTCAAAAGGTATGTGACAAAAACATTTTCTTACCTATAAGTATTTTTTTAAGAGCGTTGTCTCAAAGGTACAATGCAGTGGAACCTTGATTTGTGAACGCTTCTATCTTTTTGGATTTACCAACCTTTTGGTCGAACCAAATATGCCTCTGTCTGTAAACCATGTCTCTGTACGAACGCTTCATTCATTAATTTTGTGTCCCGCCTGCAGGCAAAAAGCAGGGCTTTACATGCCACTTGCTGTGTAGGACAGAATTAGTCACTGCTCAGCGCTTTAGCATTTATGCCTTTTCTGTTTTTTCGCCTTTTGACACATTTTGGCCATTTTGCTAACTCAATATGAGCCCTCAATACAAACTGTAGACAACTGACCAGCACAGAAAGAAGGAGGGAATCGCTGTGATGTTAGAAAAAAAAGACCATTTGCGAGGAGTACATTAAAGAATCGAGAAAACAAGCTTCGTACCACAACAAGTTTTAATTGTGATAAGCCTGGATGGACTTTTCTTAAAAAACATGCCAAAGCACATCTATTTCACAGTGGAGGAGAAGCACAACCTCTCATTCAAGTCTTTCAAGGGCGTCCTACCTGTGTCTGTCTGCTCCCTTCTCGTCAGCTCTTTTGCCAATGTTAACGTAAGTGAATTATACTTTTTAAAATGTTTATTATTGTAGCAATACGTTTGTTAAAGGGGAACTGCACTTTTTGGGAAATTTTGCCTATTGTTCACAATCATTATGAAGACATGACAATGGATGGATTTTTTTCATCCATCCATCCATCCATTTTCTACCGCTTATTTCCTTTTGGGGTCGCAGGGGATTTTTTTCAACGCATTCTAAATATTAAATAAATGTAAAAAAAAGTTTGATTCTGGGGGACTTCTGTGTTTGTGCGCATGTTGGCAGAGCAGCATACAGTGGACAGCAGCTTGTTGTTATTGTTTTTGCTTGTTAATAAAGAGAAAGTTGACCCATCACCCTCTTGTTATGTGTGTTTGACATACAGTATCCATCCCTTTCCTACCGCCTGTCCCTCTTGGGGTTGTTGGGGTGCTGGAGCCTATCCCAGCTGTACTCGGGCGGAAGGCGGGGTACATCCTGGACAAGTTTCCACCTCATCACAGGGCCAACACAGATAGACAAACAACATTCACAGTCACATTCACACATTATGGCCAATTTTAGTGTTACCCCAGGTACATGTCTTTGGAGGTGGGAGGAAGCCGGAGTACCCAGAGGGAACCCACGCAGTCACGGGGAGAACATGCAAACTCCACACAGAAAGACCTCAAGCCTGGGGATTGAAACCAGGACCTTTGTATTGTGAGGCACACGCACTAACCCCTGTCGCACCGTGCTGCTGTATACGCGTATGTGTATGTACGTGTGTGTATGTTTGTATATATATGTATATATATGAATACCGTGTTTGTTTATGTATGTACAGTATATAGTATGTGTTTGTACAGTAAGGGTGTATATACATATATACAGTATGTGTGTAAATATATGTATATATATGAATATACTTATGTGCTTGTCTATGTATGTACAGTACAGTATATGTGTGTACAGTATGTGTGTATATACTGTACAAACTGTATATACAGTATGTGTGTATACCATATTTTTCAGACTATAAGTCACAGTTTTCTCATAGTTTGGCTGGGAACGCGACTTATACTCAGGAGCGACTTATGTGTGAAAATATTAACACATTACCGTAAAATAGCAAATATTATTATTTAGCTCATTCACGTAAGAGACTAGACGTATAAGATTTGATCGGATTGATCGATTAGGAGTGACAGATTGTTTGGTAAACGTATAGCATGTTCTATATGTTAAAGTTATTTTAATTTTTTCTTACCATTATATATTACGTTTACATACCAGGCAAGTTCTCAGTTGGTTATGCGTCATATAACGTACACTTTTTCAGTCTTTTGTTCACTATTCTTTAATTATTTTATATTGCCTTTCAAATGTCTATTCTTGGTGTTGGGTTTTATCAAATAAATCCCCCCCCAAAAATAACTTAGATTAATATCGCGCTTTTCTAAACACTCAAAGCGCTCACAGAGAAGTAGGACTCAACATACATTCACACCTGGTGGTGGTAAGCTACATCAGTAGCCACAGCTGCCCTGGGGTAGACTGACGGAAGCGTGGCTGCCAGTTTTGCGTCTACGGCCCCTCCGACCACCACCAATCATTCATTCATCATTCATTCACCAGTGTGAGGGGCACAGGGGGCAAAGGGTGAAGTGTCCTGCCCAAGGACACAACGGCAGCGATTTTTTGGATGTCAATAGGTGGGAAGCGAACCTGCAACCCTCAAGTTTCTGGCCGGCCCCTCTATCCACTACGCCATGCGACTTATACTCCAGTGCAACGTATGTTTTTTTCCTTCTTTATTATGCATTTTCGGCAGGTGCGACTTATATTCTGGAGCGACTTATACTCCAACAAATGCGGTATATATGTATATATTTTAAATGTGATTGAAATGTATAATTTATTTGTTATTTTTACTATTTAATTGTATTTATTTTTTTCTATTTTTTTTCTTCTCCTGGTATATTTGTTGCTTTGTTTTGCATGCATTGCTGATTGTAGCGGTGGGTCTGCTGGGGCAGTGGTTCTCAAATGGGGGTACGCATACCCCTGGGGGTACTTGAAGGTATGCCAAGGGGCACGTGAGATTTTTTTTTAAATATTCTATAAATAGCAACAATTCAAAAATCCTTTATAAATATATTTATTGAATAATACTTCAACAAAATATGAATGTAAGTTCATACATTGTGAAAAGAAATGCAACAATGCAATATTCAGTGTTGACAGCTACATTTTTTTGTGGACATATTCCATAAAAATTGATGTTAAAGATTTCTTTTTTTGTGAAGAAATGTTTAGAATTAAGTTCATGAATCCAGATGGATCGCTATTACAATCCCCAAAGACGGCACTTTAAGTTGATGATTACATCTATGTGTAGACATTTTATTTATAATTGAACCATCCATCCAGCCATCCATTTTCTACCGCTTATTCCCTCTTGGGGTTGCAGGGGGCGCTGGCGACTATCTCAGCTACAATCGAACCACTTGTTTATTTTTCAACAAGTTTTTAGTTATTTGTATATCTTTTTTTCCAAATAGTTCAAGAAAGACCACTACAAATGAACAATATTTTGCACTGTTATACAATTTAATAAATCAGAAACTGATGACATAGTGCTGTATATTAATATTGTATCCCTCTTTTTCAACCAAAAATGCTTTGCTCTCATTAGGGGGTACTTGAACTAAAAAAAAATTCACAGGGAAGAGAACCACTGTGCTGGGGTGTCATGGTGAGCCGATCGTAGGCGCAAGGCCAGTTCCTTCTGGCCTTTTTCCGAGTGGGGTGTCTGGTGGAGGGTGGGCGGGTGGGCCTGACCTGTGAGATGGATTGCACGAATTGGTGACACTGGGCTACCAGGCTCTGGGTTGTCCCCGCTTTTTGGGGTCGAACACTTGGTGGAGTGGAAGTAAGGCGGGAGGGATGGGCAGACATTCTTAGGGGCGGTAAGGACTGGTGGTTTGTTGGCTTAGGTGCATGCTGCCTGCTGGGTTGTAGGTGGTTTCCTCCCTTTTCCGGGTTGTCTGCGTGCTGTTCGCCCTTTCTTTGGTGGTCCCTGGCGTAGTATGTGGATATGTAGTGGTGTGGCGCTGGGTGTGGTCGGTGGCACGTCGGGGGTGTTAGGTGGGCTTGGGTCGATGTTTGATGGATAAATTGTCGCAACTTACCAACAAATTTTGACTTTGGACAATGACACCCAAATGTCAACAAGAATGATGTAATGATTAAAAAATGTAACAAATATGAATATTCGTTAGAGATGAGAATCTTTGGGCACCTCACGATTTGATTTGATTCCGATTCTTGGGGTGACGATTGGATTCGGGAATCGATTCTTGAATCAACACGATTCTACAGGGTTTCCCACAGCGCTTTGTTGTTAAGGCGGCCGCCTTAACAACAGAAAGCCACCGCCTAAACTAAAGTCTTAACAAAAAAAAATACAAGTCTTAACAAGCTGCTCTGCTTAGTTCTGTGTCTGCCTCTGTCAGTATGTCAATCACCATTGCGTATTCAGAGCGCATGTAACAGCCAATCAGCAGTGCGTATTCAGAGTAGGGCTGGGCGATATATCGATATACACAATATATTGCGGGTTTGTCTCTGTGCGATATAGAACATGACTATATCGAGATATTTGAGTATACGTTCTCACGCAGTTGCTTTTAGCGGCGGGCATTACTTCTCGCTCTTTCCTGTCTGTCCTTCTCACAGACAAGCGCACCTTCTTACATACGACACATACTGTCATGTCATTTGTCACATACTGTACATATAAGCCCTTGCCGAGCATTGAGGTAGCAGCATGAGTAAACGTTAGCTGTGATGCTAGTGGAGCCGTTCGAGTGGTGATACGAGAGAGAGAAGGTGCAAATGAAGGACAAATTCATTCCCAAGAAAAACAATAGGAGGTCCATCTTCTGGCGTTGGTTTGGCTTCAAGAGGGAATATGTCGAACAGACAACCGTAATTTGTCAAGTGTGGGCCAACAGCGTTGCTATAGCATCATTTGAAAAGTCACAAGCTAGACAATGAAAAGTGCTTGAAACTCCGCATATCTACATCTCCATTTGGTGCCACACGCCCAAACCATCAAAATGCAGTGGCACACATTTCCAGATCAACACCGTAAGAAAAAAATAGTCACCAACAGAATTTAATAACGTCCGTAGTAACCTACCACATAGCAAAGGACGAACACTATTTGATTTCCTAGTACGTAGCTTTTTTTTAATTTGTCACTTAAAATGTCTCTGACAATCTAGCACTTTCTGTTTTGGAAATGACATGAACGTTTGGGCTATTGCTTAATAACTGTTTAATAAATACAATTTTGGTCAATTGACTTAATTGTGATTTCATTCTCTGCATGAAAGTTTAACATGAGCATATATTAATGCAGTATGAAGAACAATGTTTTAATGTAGACACATAGAATCATAATACGCGTGTGTGTAATTGTGTATGTATGTGTGTGTGTGTGTGTGTGTGTGTGTGTGTGTGTGTGTGTGTGTGTGTGCTACCGATAGCAAAGCCCTGTCTGAGAGAAAGACAACCAATATTGACTTACAGTTAAAAACTAAGTTATTTCACCATAACTTTTTCTGTGTTGATTGAGCTGTGTTGTCAAGCAGCAAAAAATGACATTATGTTAAATGAGGAGTTTCTGTCTCTGACAGTTGATATAATAATGTAACTGCATCATAAAGCCTACATGAACTCCATGGTGTTCAGGGATTAATAGTCTCTCCTGTTGCTGTTGTACTATTTTTTCAAAGCTACATTAATCATTGTCAAGACGAGGACTATGGTGTGGTTTGTTTTCCCGTGGTGCAAAGCGACTTGATCGGACACGACGTGAAGGTAATGACAGCTTTTAATATTAACTCGAAAATAATACAAAAACAAAAGGTATAAACAAAAAGCGCTCTCATCGGAGGTACAAGACTTGGCTATGAAAAGAAAAACTATTACTGTAACGTAAACTAAGGACATAAAACAAAAACTTGCACTAGGGCATGAATAACGAAAAACTTACTTAGAACGAAAAAGGAACATGGATCATCGGCATGGATAACAAGGGTGTGTCAGGGTGAGTAGAAGGTGATGTCGCCAGGCTGACTGCCTAGCAACTACAGGCTTAAAAAGTGACGTGGTGATTGACAAGAGGTGCATGAGTCCAAGTGAATCAGGTGCGTGACATGAGGACAGGTGAAAACTAATGGGTTGTCATGGAAAAAAAACAATGGAGTGAAAAAACAGGAACAAATGGAGTCTTGAAGTAATATAACAACTAAACAAAACCTGATCGTAAAGGCATGATAATCATTAGCAATGTAGTAGCCTAGTTTTAAATGGCAGGGTCCCTGCTATCGCATGTTGATAAAAATATAACATTTACATAATACAAATCAACTACAGGCTTTCCAACTGCTGTAAAAAATCAAGCAGAGACCCTAAAAGGGACAAGCACCAGAAAATGGATGGATGGATGGAGTTGAGCGTATGTCAGCATGTGGCCCCATTTTTAACTTTTTTTTTCAAACGCCTATTGCAAACGCTGACTTACAGTAAGTCATTAATTTGACTTTGTAAGTCATTATTTTAGTATCCCAGGTAACTAGGACTGTTTTTGTTTACTTTACGGAAAAAATATTGATACATATATCTATGGGTGTAACGGTACACAAAAATTTCGGTTCGGTACGTAACTCGGTTTAGAGGTCACGGTTCGGTTCATTTTCGGAACAGTAAGAAATCAACAAAATATACATTTTTGGGTTATTTACCGAATTTGTAAACAATGGCTTTATCCTTTTAACATTGGTAACACTATAATAATTCTGCCCACGTTAATCCACATTAAACTGCCTCAAGTTGTTGCTTTGATTAAATAAAATGAAAACACCTTTCTTCTACATATAAAAAGTTTAACATTAAACAGTTTCCATTGAAACTGTTTAATGTCAACTCATCATGCTTAATTTATTACAGCATTTGGGAAGCCTGTAGTTGACGTTTATTATGTAAATGTTGTATTTTTATCAACATGTGATAGCAGGGACCCTGCTATTCAAAACTAGGCTGCTGCATTACTAATGATTCATGTAACTATAGCTGAAAAATAGTACAATTGCAATAGGAGAGACTATTCATCCCTAAACACAATGAAGTTCAATGAAATAACAGACAGACAGGGCTTTGCTGCCCCTAAAACACGCACACGCACGCACATACACACACACACACACACACACACACACACACACACACACACACACACACACACACACACGCACGCACGTAAGCACGCACGCACGCACGCACACACACACACGCACACACTCACACACACACACAGAAAAATGAGCTAACATTACGCTAAAAGCTAATTAGCCTTCATCTCAAGCCTATACTGTGAGCGAGCTGAGCTGCAGTTTAAGTTTCTAGAATGTCAACGGGCTCATAGTAATGTTTGTCCTTTTTCTTTTTTTTTTCTTTGTCATGAAAAAGGGACGTTTTTGTCATGAAAATGGAGGTTTTTGTGGTCGGTGCACTAATTGTAAGTGTATATTGTATTTTTTATGTTGATTTAATTTAAAAAAAAAAAAAATTATTAAAAACAATTTTTTTGGGGGGGGGACCACTGATTTAAAGGGCTTTAAACAGATTGGGCTTTTGTTGTTGTACTCAAAGAAAAAATTACAATTTTCCATATTACATCTAGTCTGCCATAATCAAGTAGAATAGATCATAAAGTTTTACTGACATTATATTAAATGCTTCATGATTTGTGGTTGCCTTTCCTGGTCTGTACTTCAAGAAAAATACCATTATTAGTAAATACTAAAAACAACTCTATGGATAAATATAAATAGATAAGCCATGTAGCAAATAAAACACACATTTGTGAAAGACAAAACACAAATTGTAGGAATCTGTTACAAAATTTTGTTATTTCACTTGCATTAGGTGACGCTAATTGGGCAGTTTTAACTCCGCCAATATTTGGCATCAAGCCAAGCAGCTGTGTGTGTGTCTACTTATGTATATGTGCACAACAGAGGAGCTGGTTAACTCATGAGAGTAGCGTATGTGTGTTTGCGAGAAGGGTAATGTGTTGTCTGAGTGACGTCAGTGAGTTAGTGAATGAGTAAACAGATATTGGTAATGTCTTGGCTGAGTAACATCAGTGAGTGAGTCGGCAAATAAAGTGAGAGAGAGGGAGCGTGTGCACTGCACAGTAGAAGGATGAACGGGTCCGGTTGTGTCCTGCAAAACTAATAACAAAGCAACCAAATTGTCACGAATTCCAACCGGAAAGCGACGCTTGTGAAGGTTGTTACCCCCGACGAAAACATCCACCCTGGTAGGAATGTCTGCCCTGTGCTCCCCGACTACGGTCTGCACCGGTGCCAAACAGCAGAACAGATGTAACAACATTATTAGCTGTCACTCTCTATTAATCCTTGCGCAGATCTGAATGCTTATTATTTAAATGTTGACCTAAGTTTGAAGCAATACTAAGTGCCACGTTGTGAGGCATGCGACTCCCTGTTTAAAGCATCACATTTATCAATAGTTTTGAAGCCCAAATACCTCCATATTGCACTTCACACACCCTCTTTATTAACCAGTAGAATTGTCAGTTTTGCCATTCTTCCACTCCACGATGTTATTGCTTGTGTGCCCTTTGTGTGTACGTTTAGATATACTCAGCATCATGCGCCTCGGCTCTGTAGACACCGCCGCACAGCTGCATTCGGATGAAAGACTGGTACAGATACTTTTGAAAGGTAGTATAGTACCAATTTTAATGAATTAGTATCGCGCTACTTTATTAGTACAACCGTACAGTACAACCCTAGTTGCAGACAATTTCCCAAAAAGCCTGTAAGCATTAAAAGCTGAAACCTCACAGAGCTCTGTAAAGTTTGCAGGAGGTGTGGGAGTTGCGAGATAGAAAACTCATCTCGGTTCTGGACAGTGCACCTGGTCTACACTCTTTAATCATAGACGGAAGGGGAAGAAATGAGAGAGTCTCTCACTGCGACATCCCACACACTAAACTTATAGCTACCACATTAACGCATATTTTGAGACTGACTGTGATGCAAGGACACACACAGCGACGGTGTAAAACAAGTGTCCAAACTTTTCCTTCAAAACACTTTGGTAGATAACACTGTTACCAAGTTTTGAACAAATAAATAACGTGCATTCAAGAAAAAAATTTAAAGGAAAAAGTTTGTGCATGTGCCATTAACATTAAATAACATTGCATTTGTGTCAAAATATCGGTGTCTGTGATTAAACAAATTTTAAGAAAATCGTTGTTTGACGAACACATTTTTGTGTTTGTATCATTAGTTATTGGTTGAGGTAACAATATTAAAAATTTGATATCACGATGATTGTAACCAAAATTATTACAGTAATCAATATTATCGTTGTATTGTCGAATATGCTCCAAAAACACTGAAATCTTTTGACCAAGTTGTTTTTTTTAGAACAGTAACTGAAATAAATAGACACACTATTAGGAAAGCAGACTATTTTTGCATGTTTTGTGTTTCTTATGCTTTATTGGTAGTGTTTTAGTCTTATTATTTTATCTGTTTTAATGAATAAGATGTTATTGTTTTAAAGTATTGGTTTGTACTTTTATTTAAATGAAAAGTACTAATAAGTAAAATCTACTTAGATCGTTTATTATTTCTGGCAGGCCTTGTGGCATCTTTGAATGCCCTGTAAAAACCCCTGTGTCTCGTATTTCTCTAAAGAGCACTCTGATCTATGTGCACAATTGAATATCTTAATTGCACAGACACAAATGTGTTCGGCTTCATTTTAAAGTTCTATTATTAGTTTTTAAATGTCTTAATGGCCTTGAGCCTTCTTATCTATCTGACATGCTTTTATCGTATCAACCCTTGCGGATCCTAGGGTCCTCTGGCACAGGCCTTTTAGCTTTAATAAATACCAGAACAAAGACACACGTTAAGGCGGCATTTAGCAACTATGGCCCCCACCTGTGGAACAGCTTGCCAGAGAGCCTGAGGACTCCAGAGAGCGTTAATAAAAACATTTAAAAAAGATAAAAGACACACCTTTTTAATCAGGCTTTTTCCCAATCATCTGTTTTTTATTATTTTATTGTATTTTTTTCTGTCTTAATCATTAATATTTCTCCTATTATTCTCTCAATGGTATGTTTTTACTAACTTATTAATGTATTATTTATATTTAATTTTTTTACATATATTATAAAGTTGTGATCAAAATTCTTCAACCCCCACACAATTTTGGTGTTTTAGCAAGTTGGACATTTATTCCGTATTTTGTTTATAGTCATATCAAATAAAGATGCATTAAATAGACAAATGCAACTTGAATTACAACATTATATTTTGTAACATAACAAACAGTGTCATTTCTCTTAATATCTCATTGACAAATGTATTCAACCCCTTGAAGATCATAACTCTTAAGAACACAATTTGAATAAGGTCTTTTCAATCAGGTGTTGAAAACACCTGTAGATGTGATTAGAACCATAACGAGCAACAATTAAACTGATTGAAAAAGACTGTGACGCTCAGCTTCTTGTAGATGGTCAATGGTGTATTTGCAACATGGTGAAGTCCAGGGAGTGGTCAAAGAAGTCAAGAGAGGAGGTAATTTCTCTTCATAAGAAAGGATATGGATATAAGAAAATAGCAAAGACATTACACATTCCAAGAGACACAGTTGGGAGCATAATTCGCAAGTTTAAAGTTAAAGGCACAGTGGACACACTACCTGTGGGTGGTAGAAAGAGGATGCTGTGTGCAACTGCTGTCCGGTATTTGAAGCGTACAGTGGTGAAAACCCCCCGGGTAACAGCTGAGGAACTATAACAGGACATTGCAGAGGGGGGAACGCAGGTTTCGTCCCAGACAATAAGGCGTGCACTACGAGATGAAGGCCTCTATGCCAGAACTCCCAGGCGCACCCCACTTCTGATTACCAGGAACAAGAAAAATAGACTCCAGTATGCCAAAAATCATCTGGAGAAACCCCAAAGGTTTTGGGAAACTGTTCTATGGAGTGATGAGACAAAACTGGAACTCTTTGGGCCTATGAATCAACGTTATTTCTGGAGGAGAAAAAATGAAACTTACAAAGAGAAGAGCACCTTGCCTACTGTAAAGCATGGTGGTGGGTCAATCATGCTCTGGGGCTGTTTCTCTGCCTGAGGTACCGGGAATCTCCAGCGCGTTCAAGGCATTATGAATTCTATTTCCTACCAGGATATATTAGCTGCAAATGTCATGAAGTCAGTGACGAAGCTGAGGCTTGGGAGACGTTGGACCTTCCAACAGGACAACGATCCCAAGCATACCTCCAAATCAACATCAGAGTGGTTGCAGAAGAAGGGCTGGAAGACTCTGGAGTGGCCTTAACAGTCGCCAGACCTAAATCCTATAGAAAACCTGTGGTGGGACTTGAAGAAGGCAGTTGCATCACACAAGCCAAAGAATATGAATGAACTGGAGGCCTTTGCTACAAGAGGAATGGGCTAGAATACCTGTAGATCGTTGCAAGAAGCTTGTGTCCGGTTATGTATCACGTTTGAAGGATGTAATTACTGCCAAAGGGTGTTCTACTAAGTACTAAAGATGCATGTAACTAGGCGGTTGAATAATTTTGTCAATTAGATAGTAAGAAAAATGTCCTTTTTTGGTATTTTGTAAAATACAGTGTTACAATTTAAGTTGCATTTGTCTATTTGACACATCTTTATTTGATATGACTATAAACAAAATACGGAATAAATCTCCCACTTGCTAAAACACAAAAATTGTGTGGCGGTTGAATAATTTTGATCACAACTGTATCATGTTTCATACAATATATATATTTTTAGATGGTGTTAATTTTAGTTATTTTCCAGTTTGGACACCTTAAAGGTGGCGTTTTTGTCATGATCCATGTCTTGGATCATGGCATATTCAGGTTTTGGTTCTGTTTGTTATCACATTCTGTCTAGTATTTGTCTTCCTCAGTTCTTTGTGGCACTTCCTGGTTTTGTTCCGTTGTCATAGTTACCCATTTAGTGTCACCTGTCTCTCCTTTGATCACGCGCACCTGCCCTTGATTAGTTATCTCCCTATTTAAGACAGGCTTTGTTTGACTTTCTTTCTTGGACTCTTGCTTGCTACACGCAACAGCTGACGCCGCTCTTCCAACATTGTGGTAAATCTATTTTTTGTATACTTGTTAGGTTATATGCTATTTTGTTTGTTTATGTCCCTAGCTTCCACGCTAGCGCCCTTTTTTCTTTCTAGCTCCCAAGCTAGTTCTGTTGGTTTTTGGTTAGTGCCTTTGTGCAAGAGTTTTTGTTCTTAGTTTGTTTTATTATATACATAAATTCTTATCCCTACCCTCACGCTGTGTTCCATCTTCCGCTGCACCCGCGAGAGAACAACTCGTCACCACAATGCCACCGAGACATCACAGAAGATTCCAAGCAAGTAAATGTTCTCTCGCAGCCGAAATAGAGGCATTTGATGAGTTCACGGGGCAGATAGCCCAAGCAATGGAGGGGGGTACTTTTCGCCACACGCCAGAGTGGATCTGGGAGCCCGGACGTCTCCAGGCTTCCCCCGACGCCTCTCTACTCGATGTGGTCCCGGCTCGCACGCGTCAGCAAGGGCGGATGCCAAGAGGAAAGGCTTCGCCTAGCAATAGTGACTCGCTAACCCCGCCATCACTACCTCATGGACACAGCCAGTTCCAACCCGTCCAGGACTCACCCTACATGTCTAGTAATCCTTTTTTTTGTCCTTCCTTTCAATTCTCCGGCTGGCCTGTCAGTCACAGTTACTCCAGCCGTGACGTCACTCCTCCGACGTCTCCTCAGGATAGTGGAGATGAGGAATTTTTTTTTAAACATGCACTCCCTCAGTCGTCCACAGGGGATTTAAATGAAGCCATCGCGCTTCTTAAGGACATTTGTTTTGAGTCCCAATATAAATCTTTATTTTCTGGAACCCCACCACCCGTGACTTGGCCCCCTTCCCCAGTGACTGTTCCTTCCTCCCTGTCTACCTCTTTCTGTTCCTCCCCCGACCCACCCCTAGGGGTAGTTTTAGACCATGGAGAGCGTGTCTGGCATCCGCTTGTGGAAGGGGGGGCTCGTGCTGGTTGCTGTGCTACGGAGGTAGCACAGCGGCGTTCAGCCAAGCCTCTTCCTCCTGTACGTCCTCCTCCACCGGTATTCCGGCTAGCTCCTCCTAGGCCGCCTCCACCGGCACCACGGCTAGCTGTAGCTAGTTCTAGTCCCAGGTCTAGCCCAAGTCACAGTCACATTCCTAGTTCTAGCCATAGTCACAGTTTGAGTCCTGGTCCTAGCCATAGTCTTAGTCATAGTTTTAGTCCTAGTCCTAGTCATAGTCTTGTTCATAGTCTTAGTCCTAGCCATAGTTCGAGTCCTTGTCATAGTCATAGTCCCAGTCTTAGTCATAGACTTAGTCCTAGTCCTCGTCATAGTTCGAGTCCAAGTCTTAGTCCGAGTCCCTGTCATACTTCTAGTCGAGGGCTGGATCCCACTCCAGCACCTGACTTCATGCTGGATCCCACTCCAGCACCTGACTTCATGCTGGATCCCACTCCAGCACCTGACTTCATGCTGGATCCCAGTCCAGTACCTGACTTCATGCTGGATCCCAGTCCAGTACCTGACTTCATGCTGGATCCCAGTCCAGTACCTGACTTCATGCTGGATCCCAGTCCAGTACCTGACTTCATGCTGGATCCCAGTCCAGCACCTGACTTCATGCTGGATCCCGCTCCAGCACGGGACTTCATGCTGGATCACGTTCCAGCACGGGACTTCATGCTGGATCCCGCTCCAGCACGGGACATCATGCTGGATCCCGCTCCAGCACGGGACTTCATGCTGGATCCCGCTCCAGCACGGGACTTCATGCTGGATCCCGCTCCAGCACGGGACTTCATGCTGGATCCCGCTCCAGCACGGGACTTCATTCTGGATCACGCTCCAGCACGGGACTTCATTCTGGATCACGCTCCAGCACGGGACTTCATTCTGGATCACGCTCCAGCACGGGACTTCATGCTGGATCCCGCTCCAGCACGGGACTTCATGCTGGATCCCGCTCCAGCACGGGACTTCATGCTGGATCCCGCTCCAGCACGGGACTTCATGCTGGATCCCGCTCCAGCACGGGACTTCATGCTGGATCCCGCTCAAGCACGGGACTTCATGCTGGATCCCGCTCAAGCACGGGACTTCATGCTGGATCCCACTCCAGCACGGGACTTCATGCTGGATCCCACTCCAGCACGGGACTTCATGCTGGATCCCACTCCAGCACGGGACTTCATGCTGCATCCCACTCCAGCACCTGTTGTTCGGCTGAGACCAGTGCCGCCTCCTCGGCTGAGACCAGTGCCGACTCGTCTGCTGCGGCGTCCACGCCTGACTCGTCTGCTACGGCGTCCACGCCTGTCTCCACGACAACGCCGCCTGTCTTCACGACGACGACAACACTTGATTCGACTGCAGCAACCGCCCCGTCTTCGCCTGTTGTTTTCGGGCCTGCTTTGGCTGCAGTCCCCGCACCCTCATCTGCAGCTTCCAAGCCTGCCATGACGACGGCAGCCAAAGCAGGCCTGAAAAATTTGAGTCCCAATATAAATCTTTATTTTCTGGAACCCCACCACCTGTGACATGGCCGGCAGCGGCGTTCCATCCGCCGCCGCCACATGGCTTGTCCTCTGTGGATTTGGGGACATGCAACCTGTCAACCCTCCACCGTGTCCTCCCTCCGCCCTCCCTTCATGTTTGGACTTTTTTGTGTGGGGGGGTTTGGGTTAGACTTTTTTGGGACATCTGGTATCCGTCCCTAGAGGGGGGGCTTATGTCATGATCCACATCTTGGATCATGGCATATTCAGATTTTGGTTCTGTTTGTTATCACATTCTGTCTAGTATTTGTCTTCCTCAGTTCTTTGTGGCACTTCCTGGTTTTGTTCCGTTGTCATAGTTACCCATTTAGTGTCACCTGTCTCTCCTTTGATCACGCGCACCTGCCCTTGATTAGTTATCTCCCTATTTAAGACAGGCTTTGTTTGACTTTCTTTCTTGGACTCTTGCTTGCTACACGCAACAGCTGACGCCGCTCTTCCAACATTGTGGTAAATCTATTTTTTGTATACTTGTTAGCTTATATGCTATTTTGTTTGTTTATGTCCCTAGCTTCCACGCTAGCTAGTGCCCTTTGTTCTTTCTAGCTCCCAAGCTAGTTCTGTTGTTTTTGGTTAGTGCCTTTGTGCAAGTGTTTTTGTTCTTAGTTTGTTTTATTATATAAATAAATTCTTATCCCTACCCTCACGCTGTGTTCCATCTTCCGCTGCACCCGCGAGAGAACAACTCGTCACCACAATGCCACCGAGACGTCACAGTTTTTCTTTAAATATTCAGTGCCATGCCATGTTGTGTTTTGCTTTGTTGTTGTCATTAGTGCTATGAGAATGTGTGTGTGACTGTGTGTGTTCTCTTTTCTTCTTCTATTGTTATTCATTTATTTTTACTTTGTTTTGTTTTGTATATCACCCTGTTTGTCTGTGTATGAAAAGTGCTATAAAAGTAAAGTTTGATTTGATTATAAGTTTAGATTGGGGTATGTCATTTCTTAATGGGGAATGAAGTTAATTCTCTTGTTTTCATTTGAGGGGGATTTATTATGCAAAACTAACTATTGCTACCTGTTTTTGCGGATTGGGATCTGCGTAGTTTCCGAGAATTTGAAATCAAACCATGGAGCATGGTGGATATATTTATAGAAACAATCTTGCCTTCCTTTATACTTCCTCCAAATGAGCCGTTTTGGAATTTTCCCAATTTGTGTTTTTTCCATTAGAAAATTGATATTGGTATCTGCAAACCTTAGAGTAAATTCAAGTTCAATGCAAGTAGAAAAACACTTCCGTAATATGCAATACATGCATAGGTAAAGCTTACCCATGTTCATTCTTTTAGAAATGTACTTCTATTATCTGATGAGTTTAGTTGAGAGTAATTAACCTTGCATTCAGCTTGATATACAATTTAAGTGTTTGAACATGCTTACATTGACCAAAGGTGTAATTTTTAGGGTAGTATATACTGAGCTGGAAAAGTAAAAGTTGCAAAAACTGCGTTAAAAATTTCAATTCCACAGGCCTACCAGTCTGCCTACTGCCCCCAAAGGCATTGAAGCGTAGTCCATGATGCTCATTTGTGTTATATGTGTTTTATGTTGCACGATTACGCCAGGTAAAATTCCTCGTTTGTGAACCCTTTCTCAAACAATGGCAATAAAAACTTTTCTGATTCTGATTCTGATTCATTTGAAACGTGATAACTCATAAACTGTAGCAACACAATCGATAGTTTCAATGGCACAAACCAGTAAAACCAATACACAAACAAACTGGACTATTTTGTTATTGTTTGGACAACAAGTTACACTGTTTTGGCCGAAAACTGAGTATTCTGGTTTGTTCTTGACGTCACATCCTAAGTTGTTAATGTTAATGATTCATAAACTATAGCAGCACAATCAATGACGTTGACTGCACAAACTAGCAAAAACAAAGCACATACAAATGAGACCATTGTCTTCCTATTTAGCCCACAAATTAGTTTGGGCCGAAAACACATCCTAAATTGTTCATGTTAAAAACTCATAAAGCAAAGCAGAACAATTGATATTTTAAATGGCACAAACCAGAAAAAATATTTTTAGTGAGCGAGTGCCAGTCATTTAGTGTGTTAATGAAAGTGCAGTTATCAATCACGTTCTTTTGAAAATGTTCATTTTAAACAGTAGTACTAACAGTTGTGAGTTTTACCACCGTTATCATTATTACCGTTCCTTGTTATATCCCTTATTAATTTTTTTTTAGTTATCGATACATAGCTAGTTGGGCCGGGTTAGTTATTAGGGAAAGTGGCAGCAAATGACTGCACTTTGGACATACCTGGTGGAAAATAAATAATGAAATGTCTTAGCTAGGTCATTCTTACCTATTCCACAGAGCTAACAGACAGAAGAAAAGTTGAAAATGACGGAATACAACCATATTAACATACCGTAAATTCTATGAAAGTTGATCTAACCTCGTGAGCATGACTGCGATTAAATGACTCATAGATATGCCTAATGAGCTAATGCTATATCTATTACAAACGATACTACTAAAAACTATACTATTAGAAAAAAGAAAAAGCTAAACCAGGGAGAAAGAGGGGGAGTAAAGAGAGATACAGGGGCAGGCTGATAGGGAGGGCGAGGTGTTTCCTGTTTCCATTGCTCTAATTATACCGCTCTCATGGGGATACTATGGCCCATCACTGAGGAAATGTGTCATTGAGGACCTTCTTATAGCAAATGTATATTGCTATGTGTGATTTAACACTGCAAAAGATAATAACATAGACAGAAATTAAATCGGTATTGCGGTGAAATGCAAATTGACAAGCTTAATCAAATAGACCAATTAAAGTGTGGAGTTACGGTCGGCAACCAGTGTAAACACAGCAAACGAGGACGACTCGCATCTGAAGCTTTAATCTGACAAACGGTCAGTATCAATGACCGCAACTGCAAGACCCTGTTTTGGTTTGAACTAAACTTGTGCTACATCTGTTGTCAGAATAATGACCCCTTCCTGTTTCATAGATGCCAACAAGATCAATCATCAGTGAAATGATGCGGCTGCCTGATTTGATTGATGTTGCTTGTGAGGTCTATCACACAAACATTTTCAGCTGTGGAGAAACTGAGGGGCGGGGGATTATAATGAATTAGAACAGCGGACACTGCTCCCCTCTGCTGGCTAACACACACTTTCACAGTACATATTACAACTAATAAGTTTCTTGTCACTTTTTAGCACGTTAAAATCGATCAACTGTACTAAATCCTATCACCTAGAAGGGTAATTAGTCACAGCAAAAAAACAAGACCAATTCAATGGAGTCTACCACAAATGGCATCATTACTACCACTAAGAAATAAACAAAGAAACACGAAAAATGCCTACAATAATATAAAACTGCATGTGGTCCATTTCAACCTAATATACAGGAAATAAAACATATGAATGCGCGACAAATTTACAATGAAAATAATATATTTTCAAGCAAAGTACCCTGCACATTGGATTGCATATTTAATTAATGCAATTTAAAAAGCTCATTTAAATGTTTATAAATGTTGAAAAAAATTTGCTGATTTTAGAGTGTCCCTGCTTCCTAAAACTGGAAATTACCAAGAAATATAATAATTTAAACCCTTCAGAATTAGATTTATTTGTTTACACATTTGTGTTATTCCTTATCCCAATTATGTCTTAAGATTATCGTCTTTAAAAAAAATCTGTAAACATTTACGCTAAAGTCTTTAGGTTTTCACTAAGTCCTGTTAACCTAACACACTGCAACCGGTGAAAAATGTGGAATAGTCCACAAGTCTCATGGTCCACAGGAAGTTGCCTCATTCATATTGCCGCAGGCCGTGGGAAGGCCAAAAGTAAGTTCACTCATTTATTTCTCTGTGTATTCCATAATATTTCAACTGTGAATCAGGGGGTCAAGATCCTAGGTCAGTCCTCTTACCTAAATAATGTATTTTTTTCTCAAATACTATGTTTTTAATGAATCACTGTAATGTGTTTAGTGAACACATGCTATCGCTATGAATTAATGAATGAATGTATAGTTGGTGTTTTTTTCTAATCCTATGCTGAATACTCACTCATGTTACTTTCAGTCCTGTTATTCAAATGCCATAGGAACGTAGTACCAAAAAATGTTGCCTGAGTTGGGCCAATACATATTTTGAGTGGCTTAATATTCGTTTTATTAGAGTAAAGTAAAGTTGAAAAAAGAGAAAAATGCAAGTTTATTGGGAGATAGTTTTAACAATCAAATGGCACCAATTGGTTAATACGATTGGTTATAATGGCCCTCATTTAAAATTAAAATATTGTTGCAATACAAAAAAATATCATCACTACTACTAGGACCTATAACAACACTTAACCTAAATAACATTTTAAGTTTGGGATCAGACTTTTAGTATCCAGAAGAGTTGGGGGTTGCCAGACAGAAAAAGAAAAAAAAAAGATGGAGAGTGGGAAGCCTGAAGGGGGGAAAGGAGTAATATCGGCAGCCTTCATCAAGCAGCTCTCATCGCTTAGCAACCCCAACACCCCACACACAATTTGGTTACAGCACTAGTTGGTTACAAATACCTTCATTATCCGAGAACATCAGCATCTCTGATACAAAACACCAGATAAGACCACAAGAAGGCAAGACAAAGAGCTGAATGGTGTTCTTTGGATGCAACTCAATATTATTCTTCCTCCAAACACGACGAGTTGAGTTTATACCAAAAAGTTCTATTGTGGTTTCATCCGACCACATGACATTCTCCCAATCCTCTGCTGTATCATCCTTGTCTCCATTTTGGTATAAACTCAACACGTCGTGTTTGGAGGAAGAAGAATACTGAGTTGCATCCCAAGAACACCAGACCTACTATGGGGGTGGAAACATCATGCTTTAGGGCTGTTTTTCTGCTAAGGGGACAGGACGATTGATCCGTGTTAAGGAAAGAATGAATGGGGCCATGTATCGTGAGGTTTTGAGCAAAAACCTCTTTCCATCAGTGAGAGCTTTGAATGGTTAACCAAATACTTATTCTCCACCATAATTTACAAATAACTTCTTTAAAATTCCTACAATGTGAATTCCGGGATTTTTTTTCCATATTCTGTCTCTCACAGTTGAAGTGTACCTCTGATGAAAATTACAGACCGCTGTCATCATTTTAAGTGGGAGAACTTGCACAATAGGTGGTTGACTAAATACTTTTTTGCCCCACTGTATCTCATGAGACTCTAGCATCTGAAGGATTGACTCCACTAGTGAATTTAGCTCATTCGTTATAAAGCTAACACAAAGGGCTAACAGTAATGGCAAAAAAGTGATAATATGCAAAAGTAATTACAACACAAGGATGAGCATTTGACAAAATGTTATAGATTGATTAATAAGAAACCATGAAGAATCAATTAAATATTATTTTAAGTTTAATATTGTTGTCATTTAATACATGTGTTTTACATGATTATCTATTCTGAATAATTGACCGTGATGCATTATTTGTTTATACAAGGTGTAGTAGAACCTGCTGCTCGTTGAGATGAACAATAAAGTTAAAAAGTTAAAGTACCAATGATTGTCACACACACATTAGGTGTGGTGAAATCTGTCCTCTGCATTTGACCCATTCCCTTATTCACCCCCTGGGATATGATGGGAGCAGTGGGCAGCAACAGTGCCGCGCCGAGAATCATTTGTGATTTAACCGCCAATTCCAACCCTTGATGCTGAATGCCAAGCAGGGAGGTAATGGGTCCCATTTTTATAGTCTTTGGTATGACAGGGCTGGGGTTTGAACTCACAACCTACCGATCTCAGGGCGGACACTCTAACCACTGAGTAGGTGTATGTGTATGTTAGTCTCCAAAAGTAGCTAGCTTTGTTGTTACAACCACAGTTGTGAATTACTTTATGTGCAACTGCTGGCTGACATTTTGCTGTTTTGAGTTTGAAACTTTGTGTAACGTGATTTGTTTTTGTCAATAAATGTGTGCCATTGTATAGCTTGCCCAGTCTCCCCAGCTTTGAGCCAGGTAGTGACACTAGTAACTTTTTTGAAAAAGAGTACAGAGAGTGGTCTGACTACTTGCCAAATATAGCAACAAAGTCGCAAAGTTGTCAACTCTGGTATTCTTGTTCTCTGGCAGACTAGACGGGGTGTTAAGAAGCAAAAATATGATGGCATCTACTGTACGGAGTTGTAACAACAAGCTGCATTTACAGACGTGTTTAAGAGCATGGTTGAACAGATTGGGCCGAATCTATTATGCGGTCCAAATGTATTTGTGGCGACCTTTCACAAACAGGTGTGTGTTAGGAAAATACTTCTGTAAATTCTGTATATAATGTCCCCTATTCACCTTTGCACCATTGTTTGGTCTACAAAAGCAAATAACTATTAGGTGAAAAACAAACAGCTGTGGCTAAAGGCAAAATACCTTATGCAACTTTTTACTCACTCCATTAGATGAATACAATTCAAATTTAAAGGCCTACTGAAACCCACTACTACCGACCATGCAGTCTGATAGTTTATATATCATTAATGAAATCTTAACATTGCCACACATGCCAATACGCCGGTTTAGTTTACTAAATTGTCATTTTAAATTTCCCGCGAAGTTTCCTGTTGAAAACGTCGCAGAATGATGACGCGTGCGCGTGACGTCACCGGTTGTAGCGGACATGTTCTTTCAGCCCGATCCAAGCTATAAGTAGTTTGATTTAATCGCATAATTACACAGTAGTCTGGACATCTGTGTTACTGAATCTTTTGCAATTTGTTCAATTAATAATGGAAACTACAAAAAATAAAAAGATGTGGGTGGAAAGCGGTGTATTGCGGTCGGCTGTAGCAAAACAAACACAGCCAGTGTTTCTTTGTTTGCATTCCCTAAAGATGACGGTGAAGCTTTAATATGAAACAGAGCGGTCAAGGGAACCTGGTTCTCTACCACATGGAAACAGGCAGGTTTCGGTGAGAAAATTGTGTTAATAAGTCGGCTCTTACCGTAGACATGAGCGGAGCTTGTGTCGTTCCTCCTGCAGCTGTCAAAGAGGCAGCTGCGACTCTCTTGGCTCCTCCGTGGCTTCCCTCAGAGACACTGGCGGTCACCACACCCCTCCGACTTTCAGGTATGACTATATAATCTCACTAAAACACTAGTAACACAATAAGCAGATAAGGGATTTTCCAGAATGATCCTAGTAAATGTGTCTAATAACATCTGAATCGCTCCCACTGCCCTCGTCTTTTTTCTTCTTCTAGTCCTTCACTCTCACTATCCTCATCCACGAATCTTTCATCCTCGCTCAAATTAATGGGGAAATTGTCGCTTTCTTGGTCCGAATCGCTCTAGCTGCAGGTGGCCATGATTGTAAACAATGTGGGGATGTGAAGAGCTCTACAACCAGTGGCGTCACGCGCACATCGTCTGCTACATCCGGTACAGGCAAGGCTTTTTTATTTGCGACCAAAAGTTGCGAACTTTATCGTCGATGTTCTCTACTAAATCCTTTCAGCAAAAATATGGCAATATCCCGAAATGATCAAGTATGACACATAGAATGGACCTGCTATCCCCGTTTAAATGAGAAAATCTAATTTCAGTAGGCCTTTCATCTTGATACTAAATTGACAGACTGTATATTTATGCTAATGCTGCAGTAATGCAGTTATGCATAGATGTAGCTCAAGTTCTCATACCTAACAGGTTCTCTGCAGGTTTTAACAAATAAAATTAAAGACTTGTTTAGACTTTTTCAAAGTCCATAATGAATATAATTTAAGACCATTTCACATCCATATGGACAAAAAAGCACAAACACATAAAGGAAAATCAGAAGGCCAAAATTAATTGTAAGTATATGAATTCCTTCACTGCTCTTTGACAGTTCAAAACAAGATGGTCAAACTAACTAAATGCACCAGAAGACTCTGTTTTGTAAACTAATTGAAAAAAATATTAGTAAACCCAATTTTCAGAGTTACCATACAGTAGTTTTCCTGCAAAAGGTGCAAAGTGTTTCGTATCAAGTGTTTTCAAGTTACAACAACAACTTATATATATCAATATGATATTAATACGCAGGGTTTCCCACATATTCATTTATTTGTGGCGGCCCGCCACGAAAGAATTACGGCCGCCACAAATAAAAAATAAAATAAAAATTACAAAAAAATTATAATTAAAAAAAAACTTTTTTTTTTCTTTTTTTCCCGCTTTTGACTCGCTCGACCGCTCATAAAAGCAATGGGACTCTGTCTGTGAATGGAGCTTGTAGTTACATATTATATAAATATGTAAATATTATATAAATATGTACATAAAGTGTTGTAATTATATTCCAACTCCCCGGACGGCCGCTTGGGTGCGGTACCATCGCCCGCAGGACCTGATGGCCGCGGTGGCCCTGGCCGAGGATCATCTGGCGGTACACCGTGAAGGAAGCAACAAGATCGCCGAAAGACCCGCACCAGCGCCACGGGCAGCCGACAGAGCAGCACCACGAGCGGCCGAGCGGCCCATCCCCGCACCCCGGAGACGGAGCTGGCAGACGCAGGAGGCCGCGGTAGAGCAGGTCGTCGGCCCGGACAGGGACATACACACACACACACACACACACACCACGTCATCCTCCAGCACTACTGAGGGGGGGAGACAAGGTGTATAACGTATATAACATTCCTCCCTCTGTCCAGGTTTCCGGCGCTGCGCAACAAGGGCTTCCCCCGCAGACGGCACCTCGAACGCCAGGGCCGGTGTGCTGGGGGTGCGGCCAACCTGGTCACGTGCGCAGGGAGTGCTCGCTGATGGAGGTGGGGCAGGTGATACGGGTGGTCGAGCCCCCAGCACCCGCCTCCGATCCAGGGGAGGCGTACTGTGTCCCGGTAAGGGTTCAAGGGAGTATATACCGGGCAATGGTGGATTCGGGGTGCAAACAAACCATGATCCACCAAAACCTGGTTCGGCCTGGGGGGTTGAGGCAGGCAACACAGGGGCGAATTAGATGTATTCATGGGGATGTGCACACGTATCCCATTGTTCCAGTAGAAATTTGGCATCGGGGACAAAAGCATAGTGTGAAGGTTGCCGTAAGTGCGCACCTTACGCCTCCCATAATATTAGGGACAAATTGGCCGGGGTTTCCACTTCTTGTGACGCAATGTGTGGGTAGGCGTTCACGGACCGTAGGAAAAGGGAGTATCCGCGCGGTTCTCAGTGGCGAGGCGGGGCCTTCCGCCACTGCTGAGCGGGAACCGGCGGGGGCTTCGCGGGACGCCCCCCCGCCCACCTATTGGCATCCTACGGAGGATTTTCCCCTCAAGCAGTCGCGAGACGAAACTTTGCGCGCGGCCTGGGACCAAGCCGACTATATCGACGGTCAGCTAATGCGCCCGGGCGCGGCGCAGGTATTCCCGCATTTCTCCATTATGAGAGATAGGCTGTATAGAGTGACCCGTGACACTCAGACGGGAGAAGAGATCACCCAGTTGCTGGTGCCGAAACGCCACCGGGAAATGGTTTTCCAGGCGGCGCATGTGAACCCAATGGCTGGACATATGGGTTACGACAAAACACTCAATCGGGTAATGGCCCGGTTCTATTGACCGGGCATTCGGGCAGATGTGCGCCGCCTGCCCGGAATGCCAACTGGTAAATCCAGCGGCCGTCCCGAAGGCGCCCTTGCGCTCATTACCACTTATAGAGGTCCCATTCGAAAGAATAGGCATGGACCTCATCGGGCCATTGCACCCGAGCTCACGCGGATATCGCTTTGTGTTAGTCCTAGTGGATTACGCAACGCGGTATCCCGAAGCAGTGCCTCTGCGCTCCATCTCCGCAAGGAGCGTAGCGCAGGCGCTGTTTCAAATTATCTCCCGGGTCGGGATCCCGAAAGAGATCCTGACCGACCAAGGCACGTCCTTCATGTCACGCACAGTCAAGGAACTATACGGATTACTGGGTATCAAAGCGATCCGCACCAGCGTGTATCACCCCCAAACAGATGTGCTGGTGGAACGCTTGAACAAAACGCTAAAAACCATTATCCGTAAGTTCACGCACAAGGACAAACCAAATTGGGACAAATGGCTGGATCCCCTCATGTTTGCGATGCGGGAGGTACCCCAGTCCTCCCTAGGTTTTACACCATTCGAGTTGTTGTACGGCAGGAAGCCGCGTGGAGTGCTGGACATAATTAAAGAAAGCTGGGAGGAAGGTCCGAGCTCCAGTAAAACTGAAGTCCAGTACGTTATGGACTAGAGAGCAAAACTACACACTTTGGGGCACTTATCACGGGAGAATTTGCTCCAAGCCCAAGAACGCCAAAAACGCACGTACAACCAGGGAACCCAGCTGCGAAAATTTGCACCGGGAGAAAAAGTCCTTTTGTTACTTCCCAGTTCCAGCTCTAAATTACTTGCGCGATGGCAAGGACCCTTTGAGGTCACACGGCAAGTGGGGGATGTGGACTATGATGTTCGGCGCTCGGACCGAGGCGGAGACACCCAAATTTACCACCTCAATCTGCTGAAAGCATGGAAGGAGGCGGAGCCTGTTTCCATGGTGACGGCAGTAAGAGAGGAGGAGGAGTTGGGGCCAGAGGTCCCGCGCTCTGCCCCTTCCCCTCCCCTCCCCTGTGATGATCACCTCACGCTCAGACAGAAAGCAGATGTTGCAGCGCTGCAACAGCGCTTTTCTGATGTGTTCTCCGCGCGGCCCGGCCGCACGAACCTCTTCCAACATCACATCGAGACCAGCCCGGGGGTTACGGTGCGAATTAAAGACCATGCTGGAACTGGGGCTGATAGAAGAATCCCACAGCGCGTGGTGTAGCACACCAGCCCACTAACTGACCTCACCCGAAAGGGTGCCCCAGAGCTGGTCCAGTGGACGGAGCAGTGTCAGCGGGCGTTCGAGCAGGTAAAGACGGCACTCTGCGAGAAACCGGTACTGTGTCTGCCTGACTTCACCATCCACTTTTGTCTGCAGGCGGATGCATCGGGCAGGGGGCTGGGGGCGGTGCTGTCCCAGCGGGTGGAAGGTGTCAACCGCCCCATTCTGTACATCAGTAGGAAACTCTCAGACCGGGAGGCGAGGTACAGTACGGTGGAGACGGAGTGCCTCGCCATCCGATGGCTCACAATACGAAGGTCTTAAGAAGTCCTGGGTTCAATCCCAGGCTCGGGATCTTTCTGTGTGGAGTTCGCATGTCCTCCCTGAAAATGCGTGGGTTCCCTACGGGTACTGCGGCTTCCTCCCACTTCCAAAGACATGCACCTGGGGATAGGTTGATTGGCAATACTAAATTGGCCCTAGTGTGTGAATGTGAATGTTGTCTATCTATGTTGGCCCTGCGATGAGGTGGCGACTTGTCCAGGGTGTACTCCGCCTTCCGCCCGATTGTAGTTGAGACAGGCACCATCGCCCCCCGTGACCCCAAAGGGAATAAGTGGTAGGAAATGGATGGATGGATGGTTTGTGGGAGGAATGTCTTATCTACACAAAAGCAAAAAAGCGATCCACATTCACCCTTGCTCCTGATGGGTGCTGGTTAATGCCTTGCATGGCAGCTCCCTCATCAATGTGTGAATGCGTGTGTGAATGGGTAAATGTGGAAGTAGTGTCAAAGTGCTTTGAGTACCCTGAAGGTAAAAAAGCGCTATACAAGTACAACCCATTTATCATTTATTCATCATTTATCATTATTTGCAAAAAAAAAATAGTTTATGAGTTCGAACATCAAATATCTTGTCTTTGTAGTGCGTTCAATTGAATATGGGTTGTAAAGGAATTGCAAATCATTATGTTCGTTTATATTTACATCCAACACAGTTTCCCAACTCATATGGAAACAAGGTTTGTAAGTTAATGTGAGACAATTCTACTTCTATAGAATTTGGATGAGAATAATGTGGACAACATTCAAATTTGCTCAGCTCATTTTGTATTAGGTATGTATGAATACATTTTTACCTGTTTTCTACGACTTTTATGAAAACATTTCGAATATACAAGGACTAGTTTTTATTTAAGCATGAAAAGATGACATTCACACATTTCCTCTGCTTTTCTTACCCAACCATAAACTGAGTGTAAACACTAAACAAAAACCTTTCTAGCTTTTGATGTCAGTTGCTGTATAAACTTGGAGAACATGTTAGGCATGAGAAACTGACCATCCTGGTGGTAGAGGAGATTGAGTGTCTCAATGACCCATGGAGCTATGTTGTCTGGGGCAAGCTATGCCCCCTGATAGGGTCTCCAAAGACAAACAGGTCCTAGGTGAGAAACCAGACAAAGAGCAGCTCAAAGACCTTTATGAAAAAGAAAAGACAAGAACTCAGATCTCTCTCGCCTGGATGCAGGTCACTGGGGAAGTGGGGCTCGATGGCGAGTGCCTGGTGGCCAGGCATGTCCCTGTGAGCCCCGTCCAGCACAGCCCAAAGAGGAAACTAGGGTCTCCCGTCCAATGGGCTCAACGTACATAGGAAGGGTCATAGAGGTCGGGTGCTTTGTGAGCGTGAATGCATGGCCTTTAGCAGTTCGATCCTCGGTTACAGAAGCTAGCTCTAGGGGGGATGGAGCCTGAGCTAGTACATGAAGTGGAGAAGTTCCAGCTTGACCTAGTTGGACTCACTTTGATGAAGAGCAAGGGCTCTGGAACCAGTCCTCTCGAGAGGGGCTGGCCTCTCTTCCATTACGGCGTATTTGGGATGTTGCCTATAATCCACAATCCTTATGTAAAACAAGAACACGTATGTTTTTTTTATATTATGTATTCTGACTAGTGAATTAATGCGATCAAAAATCTGCTTACAATGGAGCATGTGGGACTCTATTCTGCCTAAAAAGCGCAAAAAAAAAACCACCAAACACCACCATCAAGGTTTTATATACACATTGTAAGTACATATGGAATGTACCAACAGGCACATTCAAAATAATATGTAATATTTGCGGACTTTGATAATTTTAAGCATACGGCGGCGCATTAATTTAAAAACACGCATCATGTGGGGACTTCCGGTTGGCGACAAGATGGAGTAGTCGCACTTTTTCTCGCTCCCGAAAATTTATCTCCTACTATTCGCTATAGCTCGACTGATTGCAGTCACTGCTACCAACATTTTAATAGTACTAATACCTTACCACGCTGAATGAGAAAATGTCTAATAGAGCCGAAAAGGAGGAGCAAAAGAAGGAAGACTTGACGGCAAGTACCATCATGGCTACGCTAACTACAATGCTAACAGACCACAAGACTTCTCTCTCGTCGGAGTTTAACTCCGCCTTTTCCAAACGTAACACTACGCTAGATTGTATTCAGTTCACACTTCTGGAACACCAGAATCGCCTTCCTCACTAGAACTATTTGCCGACACGACCAGCCAGGATATGCTGGCTATGCACACCAAGCTAACATTTCTAACCGAGGAGAACGCGAGGCTAAAAGCTAAGCTAATTGACTTGGAGAGTAGAAGCTGTCGGAATAACATTAGAATTGTCGGCGTACCCGAAAGCATTGAAGGTACAAACCCAACAACGTTCTTCTCTCAATTGCTGGTCGAAGTCTTGGGTGAACATATGTTGTCGTCGACCCAGGGGCTGGACTGTGCCCACCGCTCGCTAACAGCAAAGCCAGGCCCCGGTGAGAGGCCGAGAGCTGTCGTGATATGCTTCCACCGTATCCAGACGAGGGAGCTGGTGGTGTGGGAAGCTCGGAAACACAGAGGCAAACTAATGTATAAGGACTCACCGATACACATCTTCGAAGACTACTGCCCTGAAATACTGGAAAAGCGGGGCGTGTACCGGGACGTCATGAAGGATCTCTACAACCTAGGCCTCAAACCAGCCCTCTACTACCCGGCTAAGCTAATGGTTTCAACCAAGGACGGAAAGAGACGAAGACTCGCATCTCTCAAAGACGCCCAAGACTTCGTCCAGTCCCACAATCAACGCAACCAAGAGCATGCAAACGAGTAATCTCAGTTGGTATGACTTTAATGAAACTTTGTTTGATACGATGTGACTACCTCACAATGCATGGCGGGACGGCGCTAGCTTGGCCAACTGCAGCCATGTTTGGAGGCTACACTGCCGGCACCAACCTTAACGCACGTGCCGGGCCTGTTCTATCACGTTTAACCATGCCAACGTAACGCTAACTCTAGGCCTGACCGTAAATATTACATCTGTGTGGTCACTCATTGGATCCACTTTCATTCACGTTTTGTTTAACTTTCCAGCTAATACAGTATATTACTGTATGCTGACATTCCAGAGCTAACCTGTTAAATTTACAATTACCGTCATTAGGGTTTAAACAACCATCAATTTGTTCATTCTATTTTATTTTGTTACATTGACATTCAAATTCTTTTGTCTCCCCTTTACATTTATTTATCATGTTCTAATAGATATATATATTACACTGCGGTTTATTTTTTCAATTATTATTATTATTTGACCTAACTGCTGATCTACTTATTTCTTAATTGGTTACTGTTATTTCATATCCATCCATCTGTAGGGGTATACATGTTTATACGTGTATGTGTGTATGTATGCTTATGTATATATACATATGTATGAGTGGGTGTGTATGTATACATGTGTATGTATACGGATGTGTGTGGATATATATGTATGTATATTTATATATGTATATATGTATATATACATGGGGCGGCATGGCATAGTGGGTAGAGCGGCCGTGCCAGAAACCTAAGGGTTGCAGGTTCGCTTCCCACCTATTGACATCAAAGTCGCTGCCGTTGTGTCCTTGGGCAGGACACTTCACCCTTTTCCCCCGGTGCTGCTCACACTGGTGAATGAATGATGAATGAATGATTGGTGGTGGTCGGAGGGGCCGTAGGCGCAAACTGGCAGCCACGCTTCCGTCAGTCTACCCCAGGGCAGCTGTGGCTATAGATGTAGCTTACCACCACCAGGTGTGAATGAATGATGGGTTCCCACTTCTCTGTGAGCGCTTTGAGTATATAACAATAGAAAAGCGCAATATAAATCTATCCATCCATCCATTTTCTACCGCTTATTCCCTTTTGGGGTAGCGGGGGGCGCTGGCGCCTACCTCAGCTACAATCGGGCGGAAGGCGGGGTACACCCTGGACAAGTTGCCACCTCATCGCAGGGCCAACATAGATAGACAGACTACATTCACACTCACATTCACACACTAGGGCCAATTTAGTGTTGCCAATCAACCTATCCCCAGGTGCATGTCTTTGGAAGTGGGAGGAAGCCGGAGTACCCGGAGGGAACCCACACATTCACGGGGAGAACATGCAAACTCCACACAGGAAGATCCCGAGGCTGGATTTGAACCCAGGACTGCAGGACCTTCGGATTGTGAGGCAGACGCACTAACCCCTCTGCCACCGTGAAGCCCTGATATAAATCTAATCCACTATTATTATTATTATATATATATATCCATCCATCCATCCATCTTCTTCCGCTTATCCGAGGTCGGATCGCGGGGGCAACAGCCTAAACAGGGAAACCCAGACTTCCCTCCCCCCAGCCACTTCGTCTAGCTCTTCCCGGGGGATCCCGAAGCGTTCCCAGGCCAGCCGGGAGACATAGTCTTCCCAACGTGTCCTGGGTCTTCCCCGTGGCCTCCTACCGGTTGGACGTGCCCTAAACACCTCCCTAGGGAGGCGTTTGGGTGGCATCCTGACCAGATGCCCGAACCACCTCATCTGGCTCCTCTCGATGTGAAGGAGCAGCGGCTTTACTTTGAGTCCCTCCCGGATGGCAGAGCTTCTCACCCTATCTCTAAGGGAGAGCCCAGCCACACGCCGGCGGAAACTCATTTCGGCCGCTTGTACCCGTGATCTTATCCTTTCGGTCATGACCCAAAGCTCATGACCATAGGTGAGGATGAGAACGTAGATCGACCGGTAAATTGAGAGCTTTGCCTTCCGGCTCAGCTCCTTCTTCACCACAACGGATCGGTACAACGTCCGCATTACTGAAGACGCCGCACCGATCCGCCTGTCGATCTCACGATCCACTCTTCCCTCACTCGTGAACAAGACTACTAGGTACTTGAACTCCTCCACTTGGGGCAGGGTCTCCTACCCAACCAGGAGATGGCATTCCACCATTTTCCGGGCGAAAACCATGGACTCGGACTTGGAGGTGCTGATTCTCAACCCGGTCACTTCACACTCGGCTGCGAACCGATCCAGTGAGAGCTGAAGATCCCGGTCAGATGAAGCCATCAGGACCACATCATCCGCAAAAAGCAGAGACCTAATCCTGCGGTCACCAAACCGGAACCCCTCAACGCCTTGACTGTGCCTAGAAATTCTGTCCATAAAAGTTATGAACAGAATCGGTGACAAAGGACAGCCTTGGCGGAGTCCAACCCTCACTGGAAATGTGTTCGACTTACTGCCGGCAATGCGGAACAAGCTCTGGCACTGATCTTACAGGGAGCGGACCGCCATAATAAGACAGTCCGATAACCCATACTCTCTGAGCACTCCCCACAGGACTTCCCGAGGGACACGGTCGAATGCCTTCTCCAAGTCCACAAAGCCAATGTAGACTGGTTGGGCAAACTCCCATCCACCCTCAAGAACCCTGCCGAGAGTATAGAGCTGGTCCACAGTTCCACGACCAGGACGAAAACCACACTGTTCCTCCTGAATCCGAGGTTTGACTATCCGGCGTAGCCTCCTCTCCAGTACACCTGAATAAACCTTACCGGGAAGGCTGAGGAGTGTGATCCCACGATAGTTGGAACACACCCTCCTGTCCCCCTTCTTAAAGAGAGGAACCACCACCCCGGCCTGCCAATCCAGAGGTACTTCCCCCGATGTCCACGCGATGCTGCAGAGTCTTGTCAACCAAGACAGCCCCACAGCATCCAGAGCCTTAAGGAACTCCGGGCAGATCTCATCCACCCCTGGGGCCTTGCCACCGAGGAGCTTTTTAACTACCTCAGCGACCTCAGCCCCAGAAATAGGAGAGTCCACCACAGATTCCCCAGGCACTGCTTCCTCATAGGAAGACGTGTTGGTGGGATTGAGGAGGTTTTCAAAGTATTCCTTCCACCTATTCACAACATCCGCAGTTGAGGTCAGCAGAACACCATCCGCACCATACACGGTGTTGATAGTGCACTGTTTCCCCTTCCTGAGGCGGCGGACGGTGGTCCAGAATCGCTTCGAAGCCGTCCGGAAGTCATTTTCCATGGCTTTCTAGAACTCCTCCCATGTCCGAGTTTTTGCCTCCGCGACCGCTGAAGCTGCACACCGCTTGGCCTGTCGGTACCTGTCCACTGCCTCCGGAGTCCTATGAGCCAAAAGGACCCGATAGGACTCCTTCTTCAGCTTGACGGCATCCCTCACCGCTGGTGTCCACCAAGGGGTTTTAGGATTGCGGCCCCAAAAAGCACCAACTACCTTGCGGCCACAGCTCCGATCAGCCGCCTCGACAATAGAGGTCCACTCGGACTCAATGTCCAGCACCTCCCTCGTGACATGTTCAAAGGTCTTCCGGAGGTGGGAATTGAAACTTTCTCTGACAGGACACTCTGCCAGACGTTCCCAGCAGACCCTCACAATGCGTTTGGGCCTCCCAGGTCTGTCCGGCATCCTCCCCCACCATCGCAGCCAACTCACCACCAGGTGGTGATCGGTAGAAAGCTCCGCCCCTCTCTTCACCCAAGTGTCCAAAACATAAGGCCGCAAATCCGATGAAACAACTACAAAGTCGATCATGGAACTGCGGCCTATGGTGTCCTGGTGCCAAGTGCACATATGGACACCCTTATGTTTGAACATGGTGTTTGTTATGGACAAACTGTGACGAGCACAAGAGTCCAATAACAAAACACCACTCGGGTTCAGATCCGGGCGGCCATTCTTCCCAATCACGCCTCTCCAGGTTTCACTGTCGTTGCCAACGTGAGCGTTGAAGACCCCCAGTAGGACAAGGGAATTACCCGGGGGAGCACTTTCCAGTACTCCCTCGACTGCTCCCAAAAAGGGTGGGTACTCTGAACTGCCGTTTGCTGCGTAAGCACAAACCACAGTCAGGACCCATCCCCACCCGAAGGCGGAGGGAGGCTACTCTTTCGTCCACCGGGTTAAACTCCAACGTGCAGGCTTTGAGCCGGGGGGCCAACAAGAATTGCCACCCCAGCCGGTCGCCTCTCACTGCCGGCAACGCCAGAGTGGAAGAGGGTCCAGTCCCTCTCGAGAGAAGTGGTTCCAGAGTCCTTGCTGTGCGTCGGAGTCCAACTATATCCTGTCGGAACTTCTCGACTTTGCGCACTAGCTCAGGCTCTTTCCCCCCCAGTGAGGTGACGTTCCACATCCCAAGAGCTAGCTTCTGTAGTCGAGGATCGGACCGCCAAGTGCCCTGCCTTCGGCTGCCGCCCAGCTCACATTGCACCCGACCTCTATGGCCCCTGCTATGGGTGGTGAGCCCATTGGAGGGGTGACCCATGTTGCCTCTTCGGGCTGTGCCCGGCCGGGCCCCATGGGAATAGGCCCGGCCACCAGGCGCTCGCCATCGTAACCCGCCTCCGGGCCTGGCTCCAGAGGGAGGCCCCGGTTACCCGCGTCCGGGCGAGGGAAATCTGGTTCCATGTTTTTTCTTCTTCATAGAGGTCCATATATATATATATATATATGTATGTATGTGACACCACTTACTTATACTTTATTCGACTATATGCTATTTGAGTTGTATATACTTTATAATTTACTTTTCTTGCTTTCTGAAGTTGTCTTGGTACGAGGTACTATGTTTCTCAAAGGAATATATTGCAGTTTTGATGCACTTAAAAATTTTTGGACTCAGTTGGAGCCAATATGTTGTTCTCGGGAGGTGGGAAAAACCGGAAGCCGATATGGATACGACCATGCAGGCGCAAGTACAGCGCACTGCTGTGAAAAGGACACTTAAGGTTTAGTTTCGACAATGGGGTTCTCAGGTCCTGGGACAATGGTCATGTACTGTAGGTGGTTGCCAGGTGTAACCCACCTGGCATTGTTGTATGTTGTGTCTGTGAGTATGTGTGAGTTTGCTGTGTTTTCTATACATCCATCCATCCATCCATCCATCCATCCATTTTCTACCGCTTATTCCCTGTGTTTATTGGTTTCAGTGCAGAATATTATAAAACTTTCTCCAGTGTTCTTGCTCCGGCTCTAAGAGACATGTATAATGAAGCATTCCTGTACCATCGCCTCCCAGAAACCTTATCGAGGGCCACCATTTCTCTCATATTATAAAAAGAGAAAGACCCCCAGTTTTGCAGCAGTTATGGACCAATTTCGCTCTTAAATGTTGATTTAAAAATTCTGTCCAAGGTTCTTGCTCTCCGGCTCCAAAGGGTGATGCCTTCCATCATCTCCATCCATCCATCCATTTTCTACCGCTTATTCCCTTTCGGGGTTGCGGGGGGCGCTGGCGCCTATCTCAGCTACAATCGGGCGGAAGGCAGGGTACACCCTGGACAAGTCGCCACCTCATCGCAGGCCTTCCATCATCTCGTTGGATCAAACAGGTTTATGTTAGGCCGGCAATCCTCACACAACACTCGGCGCCTACTAAACATTATCCATTAGCCAAACCCCTCGACCCCGGAGGTGGTGGTGTCCCTCGATGCGGAGAAAGCCTTTGGTAGGGGTGAATGGGAATATTTATTTGATGTAATTGGTCTGTTCGGTTTTAATGAGGATTTCATTTTCTGGGTTAAACTTTTGTACTCGTCCCCAGTAGCTTCAGTACGTACAAATAATACACTGTCCTCCCCAATTTTTCTTAAAAGAGGTACTCGACAAGGTTGCCCACTGTCTCCGTTACTGTTTGCTATTGCGATAGAACCCCTTGCCCTTTGGCTCCGCGTGCAGGGGGGCTTTAAAGGTATCACCCGGTCGGACACGTTGCACAAAGTGTCCCTTTATGCGGACGACTTGCTCCTATACATCTCAGATCCTGCCAGCTCACTCCCAGTAATCTTTGACATTTTGGAGCGGTTTGTCACACACTCTGGCTACAAACTTAACTACCAAAAAAGTGAAATGTTTCCGATCAATTCCTTAGCTAAAAAATTACCACGATCTTTAGCTGCATTTAAAAGGGCACATCCATTACTTGGGAATCTTTATTACTCCGACTATGTCTGATATGCTCCGGGGAAATTTTTTTACCTCTAATTGAAAAAATGGAGATGGACTTTGCCCGCTGGTCTGTTTTATTATTATCTCTCGCTGGCCGGATCAATCTGATCAAGATGATCACTCTGCCTAAATTCCTTGACCTTTTCCAACATATCCCCATATTTATTACTAAAACATTTTTCGAGAATTTAGACAAATCAATACCCAAATTTTTATGGGGGGCCGGATCAGCCCGAATCCGCAAGTCGGTCCTACAATCTCCCAAATCTGAGGGAGGGCTTGTGCTCCCCAATTTTAGACAGTACTATTGGGCGGCTAATGTACAGAAACTCTTATACTGGATGGACGGAAGCTATCAGACCCTCCCGGCCTGGGTATCCCTTGAAACGGCAATCCCACACTTTTCATTACGTTGTTGCTTATGCTCACCACTCCCTTTTCCATTTAAACTTAAAGGCGCATCGATCTCCCTGAAAATATGGAACCAGCTAAGGAAACACTTGGGTTTTCAGAGCCCATCTATATTGACCCCGCTACTTAAAAAACAGTTATTTAAACCTTCCCATACCGACCCTGCATTAAAGACTTGGCACGATCACGGTATCACCACTGTGAAAGATCTCTATACAGATGGAGTGTTCTCATCATTCGCTGAACTCTCTTCCAAATACGATTTGCCAAAATCACACCTTTTTTGTTTTTTTCAGGTGAGGGACTTCTCAAAGAAGCAGTTCCCATATTTTCCAAATTGTCCTCGGGAAACTCTTATAGATACATTGCTATCTCTGAGCCCAAATCATAAAAAATGTATCTCCGTGATATATATCTCCTTAAGCCCAGTTGCTCCAAACTCTTTATCAGTGGTTAGAACCTCGTGGGAGAGCGATCTTAACACAAACATATCTGATCAACTCTGGAACTCTGCCCTGAAACTGGTCCACTCCTCCTCGATATGTGCCCGTCATGGTCTCATCCAATGCAAAGTAATCCATAAAATTCAGTACACTAATTCAAAACTATCCAATATCTACCCCACTGTTAGCAATATTTGTAATAGATGCAAACAATCTCTGGCTGATCATGTCCATATGTTCTGGGCCTGCTCTAAATTATGTTCGTTTTGGGAGGACATTTTTAACACTATCGTAAAGGCATACGGTCAAGACTTTCCCTCCAACCCATTATCAGCCGTTTTCGGCATATGCCCTGATAACACATGCCCTGTACCACTAAAACGCACGGTGGCTTTTACGACCTTGCTGGCCAGGCGACTGATCTTGTTCAATTGGAAGCTGGCTCACCCCCCATCACACGGCCGTTTAGAGAGGTTCTCTACAATTTAAAACTGGAAAAACTTAGGTTTTCACTAAATGGCTCTGCTCAAGTGTTTTGAGAGTTCATGAAATCCTTTCTTACTGTATATCAACTCTCTGGACTTATGTCCAGACGCAGATGAGGAATGATCTCCCTTTTATTTATTATTATTATCTTGTTTTTTTGATTTTTTAAGTTGTTATTATTATTATTATTATTTTTTTTTTTTTAATCTTTGTATTTATTTTATTTCTCTCTTTCTCCCCTTCTCTCTCCTTTCAGTCTCTGTCTGTCTCTGGCCTTGTATGGGTGTGTGTGTGACTGTGTCTGTTTTTGTCGTCTTACTTGTTGTTTGTTTGTGCCATGAGGCCCTGGTTGGTTTGACCTGAGTGGGGTAGGAGGGTGGGTGGTTTCAGGAGTAAGGGTGTGAAGAATTCACTGACTTTAAAATTGTACTGTTTCGACTATTTGGAAAAGTCAATAAAAAAAGTTGGATTAACAAAAGCATCATGTTTGTTTTTCCTTTCAACTTCCCTGGTTATTACTTACTGCAGACTTCATGAAAGCCAACCAACATAATGAAATATCACTTACTGTACAAAGGCTGCTGTCGCTGGAATGCAGACTGATAGGATGTTGATATATTCCCATTTAGATAAAGAACGACTTGGCTTCACGGTGGAAGAGGGGTTAGTGCGTCTGCCTCACAATAGGAAGGTCCTGAGCAGTCAGGGTTCAATCCCGGGCTCGGGATCTTTCTGTGTGAAGTTTGCATGTCCTCCCCATGAATGCGTGGGTTCCCTCCGGGTACTCGGGCTCACTCCCACTTCCAAAGACATGCACCTGGGGATAGGTTGATTGGCAACACTAAATTGGCCCTAGTGTGTGAATGTGAGTGTGAATGTTGTCTATCTGTGTTGGCCCTGCGATGAGTTGGCAACTTGTCCAGGGTGTACCCCGCCTTCCGCCCGATTGTAGCTGAGGTAGGCGCCAGCGCCCCCCGCTACCCCAAAAGGGAATAAGCGGTAGAAAATGGATGGATGGATGGATAAAGAACGACTCATAATTCTCGTAAAAAAAGGGGGGGGTTGGAAACAAGCTTCTTTTTGTGTCTTTCTCACCATTTCCAGGTACAAGTTGGTATAAATTAACAATCTTGTCGGATTATGTACCTTTAATAAGCTCCGGGGCTAGAAAGCAGTTTACCTGTCGATGATGTCAACATAGCAGCAACAAGCTTGTTAGCTCTCAATGCACTGCTAAAAATATTTTGTCTGCGTTAGCGCTTACAATAACAATATCACTTATTCTTGGTTAATATTCAAGTCACAAAATGTAAATTGACTATTGTTGGTGCTTTTTGGATGGTTATTTATTGGGTTTTATGGGCGGAATAAAGGACCCCCAATAACTGCATTGTAAGCAGACTTTTATTTGCGTTTATTTAACAGTCAGCATGCATTAAAAAATACATCTCTCTTCTTGTCTCTCATAATGATTGTAAACAATTGGCAACATTCTCCAAAAAGTGCAGTTCCCCTTTAAAGTGCTACAGTAGAAACCAGTATTTAAAACAATAACATTTTAGCCATTAAAACAGATAAAATTCTCAGACTAAAACACAGTATGTGAACATACTAAATACAAAACATGCAGAATAGTGGGCTTTCTAACGGTGTCTATTTATTTTAGTTATTTAAATAAAAAAGAACTTGGTCAAAAGATTTCAGTGTGTGTACCTTCAACAATACTGCGATGACAATAATAATAACCATGACAATTTTGGTGACAACAATAAAGACATAAAATGTTCATATTGTCACATCCCTACTCATACTTAATGTCATGTTGTCATTTATATCGCAAACTCATTGGGACTGAAACAACAGCGCCACTGCTGGCTGTAGCCAAACAGTTGCCTTTATTTAATAATTAATCTGCCATCCTTGCAATCTTCAAGTCAAATTAAGGTTGGGTACACATATCTACATAGTGGGAACAATAATGAGAATAATTTATTTTTACACTCCTTTCACAGTCAACGTTTGTTGAAAAATGCCTATAAAGTTTTGAAGACCCCAGATTTTCAATTTGAGGTTTTCAGACCATACTCAACAAAATTATATCAAAAGAAGGCTTGAAATATATCGAGTTGCATATCATGAGCCTATGTTACATATTAGTTTCACCTTGTTAATCTAATTGCTGGAATAAACAAACCTTTGCACGACATTCAAATGTTTTGTTTCACCTGTATAATAGATGAGATAGTGATACAGTGGTACCTCAGTGTAGCACGCGCAAAGTAGTGAGAGTGCAGCATCACGACAGTGTGACGTGTTGTGCCGTAAAGCTAAGTCAAGCACATGCGTGCGATTGTATCAGATGATGTAAATAAAGTCGTGAACGCACAATCATCCGTACATTCTTACTTCAACATTAGTAGGGATGGGTACCGCATCCCGTATTTTTTTGTTTTTTTGGCACCGTAAAATCCAAAGGTGCCATCTTACGGTGGCTGAATTGCACGTGACGTCACGCTCGGTTGCCGGCTCTTTGCACTTCGGCACTTGTCGATCACTCCAGCAGCCAAACTACCTCTAGGTAATGTTGCAATTTTCAATGCCAACAAAGCAATTGACTCAAAAAATATACACTGGCTTTTGCTGTTGATATTCTACTGACTAGCTGTAGCGATTTTACATGGCGATTTCAACACTTCCAAATTTGTTAATGAAAACTACAACTAACAAGCATATTACAATCAAACAGCTGCTGCATAATAAGTACAATACTTACAGTATTAACACTGTTTAGGGTGCAATAAATAAAAAAACACAACATAAACTATTTTGTTAATCTCCCTGTGGGAAAAAGACCATCTTCATGCGTCATTAAATTTTGGGGTGGGATGGGTACAGGTATGAATGATTGAGGCTTAGAAATGAGATAGTAACACCAGATATAAAAACTAGATAGCAGTTATCATAATCAGTTCATCTTTAAATGTTGCAATAAAAAAATGTATTCTTATTTTTAAAAACAATATTAGTACACATGAAAGTACAGAAAATTCGTACCGTTGAATACCGACATCGATTGCTTGGTACCGGTAATTGTCAACATATCGGTTCAAATGTGAATGGTACTCATTCCTAAAGATGAGTACCAGCACTTTAGTAAGAAAGTACGAAGATTATATCTGTGTGGCTCCCTTATCCCTCGCCACTTAATGCCAACAAGAGTCTTTAACACATGTAAAAATTATGTTTAATGTTCATCTGCCATTTATTTTTATTTCACATTGTTTACAGCATGTACGACTACAATTATTCACTATAAAATGTGTTCTGTTTTAGTATTTTGAGGTGTCTGGAACAGATTCATTTCCTGAATTATTCTTATGGGAAAATTGCTTCGTTTTCGTGCGATTTGGTGTGACTTTTGGAACGGATTACAAACAAAAACCTAGGTACCACAGTACAAAACTGAGGACAAGGCCTCTTCATCTCATCATGGCAAACTCTTGCCAACTTATTGAACCTGGCCCAAATTAGAGCAGCGCAAGCACTCTTTCCCCTTTTGTGTTGCACTTGAGAGGCGGAATTAGTCAACCATTTTCCCTCCAGATTCAAGCGCGGCCGCCCAGCTCGGGGCTTAATCAAGTGGAAATTGGAATAGGGGGACTTAAGGGGGCGGTGGCCCGAGTTGCGGGGTGCAGGGTAGAATGGAGCAATTGTTCACATAAAGGCCTCATGTAGAGCCCACTTTGAAGTTGGAGTTGGGGAGGGTGGGCTGGGGCGGAGGCGGGGGGGTCCGTGCAGAGATTTTACAGTAGTAATACTTGATTGCTTTTTTTGTTTTGTGTGTGGCAGGGGTGTTACAAAGTGGGATCATAAAACAACAAGTGAGCCCAAATCACACAGATAGGAAGCTAATATTGCCCCATTGTTGGACAGCCAGCAGCATCAACATTCAAGCCAGATTCCCCTCCATTTGTCCCACTCCCATACAAGCAGACAGGCTCCCACTGACCTATTATGTTGCAAAGCCTTTCTCATGCATGTCTTGAATGGTGGCAGGATAATCACGTTTTCCTGAGACCAGCTAAGCTGCACTAAATAAGCCGCACACAGCAGGAGGGAGGCAAAACAAAGTTGTGTGGAATAATGTCTAATAAAAGTATTGCTGAAAATGTGCATATACTACAAGGACAAGTGTCATGTTGATGAAGATTCCTACCTTCTTCTTTCTGCAGGTGTGTTTTAGTGATGCTGCTTCCAGTAGATCCCAGTAGTTGCACCTTTAATGGAGGCTCAATGTTACAGTAGTTGACAAAGTGTAAACATTCTAATAACGCAATTAAAAAGTGAATAGACAGCAGTGCACACTTGCAGGAGAAGCTGGTGTCAGAGTTTAGAGCTGCAGGTCTTCCGAAGGTTCACAAAGTGGATATTTGCATTAGATGGACCCTCCCCTCGCTTTTCATGGCTGCCATTGTTTGCCTCAGCCGGAGCTCAGTCCTTCCCTAAATCTCTCACGACTGGAGCAGAGAATGCTGCCTTTGCTTTTCTGGCACCAATTAACAAAAGGACGCCACACAACTTTTACTTTTAGCAGTCATTGTATCAATCAGGCGTCATTATTGTTAGTGCACTGGAAAAGCTACCCGCCAAAAAAAAGCTGACAAAATGTAAGATAAAAAGTCTAGATTTTGGAAAATAAATACTAAAAACTATTGAAATTGTCTGTCCGTGCAGCTAGTTATTTTACTTGATAAGACATTCTAAATTAAGATTTGTGTACCGAGGAATTTGCAGGATATTTACGCAATATATTGCGTAAATATATTTGATTCTGAAAAAAAAAAGAATTGTTCAACTTGCACTTCTTAAATGAAACATCCTTGGGATGTTGTAGAACCTCTGAATAAGATTATATTTGAGGGCAAAACCAAAATATTGTGTTTGAACAGTTATTTTCTCAGTTTTAACATTTTTAAACTCAGTTTCTCACCTCGGTCTTCAGTGATGTCTGACTTCAATGATTACCTCTCAAAATACCATAATTGATGTCACCACATGACCATTGCTGGAGAAATCCTATACAGAAACACATTTACACCCTACAGTGTACAAAATGAACTATTTTCTGGAGAATTTACAAATCAATAAACCTGTATCAGCAATTAAAGCATATTTTATGTTCTACTGTCAAAATTTAAATTGCAAAAACATATTAAAAGTGACAAAATTTAATATTTCAATTTGTAGAACCTATTCGACGCCGTATAAGCCAGTGGTACCCCTCCTAGTCGACTTAATCAAGTGGCAATAGCGCGCATTTTCCCATTTCATCGCCAAAACAGCTGAGCTAGCTTCCGGGGTTGGCCGACATCGTCTCACAATATGTACAGTGGGGCAAAAAAGTATTTAGTCAGCCACGAATTGTGCAAGTTCTCCCACTTAAAATGATGACAGTGATCTGTAATTTTCATCATATGTACACCTTAACGGTGAGAGACAGAATGTGGGAAAAAAAATCAAAGAATTCACATTGTAGGAATTTTAAAGATTTTACTTGTAAATTATGGTGGAAAATAAGTATTTGGTCAACCATTCAAAGCTCTCACTAATGGAAAGAGGTTTTGGCTCAAAATCTCACGATACATGGCCCCATTCATTCTTTCCTTAACACAGATCAATCGTCCTGTCCCCTTAGCAGAAAAACAGCCCCAAAGCATGATGTTTCCACCCCCCTGCTTCACAGTAGGTATGGTGTTCTCCTCTGCTGTATCACCCATGTATCCATTTTGGTATAAACTCAACTTGTCGTGTTTGGAGGAACAAGAATACTGAGTTGCATCCCAAGAACACCATACCTACTGTGAAGCACGGGGGTGGAAACATCACGCTTAGGGGCTGTTTTTCTGCTAAGGGGACAGGACGATTGATCCGTGTTAAGGAAAGAATGAATGGGGCCATGTATCGTGAGATTTTGAGCCAAAACCTCCTTCCATCAGTGAGAGCTTTGAATGGTTGACCAAATACTTATTTTCCACCATCATTTACAAATAAATTATTTTAAATTCCTACAATGTGAATTCCTGGATTTTTTTTCACATTCTGTCTCTCACAGTTGAAGTGTACCTATGATGAAAATTACAGACCTCCGTCATCATTTTAAGTGGGAGAACTTGCACAATTGGTGGCTGACTAAATACTTTTTTGCCCCACTGTAGTTTCTCTTTAATTATAGTTTTTGAAAATGGCCTTGCAAATATATATCTGCCACCTAATCAACGTATTGTTCTCCTTCTCTGCTATCCCGGTCTGGATACGGCGCAACACTTCCTGCTTCCTGCTAAATTGAAACTTCTGAATAAGTACTTACTTTGGAATGACAAGTGAGCATCCACTCAAAGTCTCATTAACATCAGGATACTTGGATAGGTTACTGTCAACAACTTGTGATCTGATCTATCGCAACTGTCTCTCAGCTCTGTCTTCTCAAATTCGGTCAGGTGAGTATTCAATCACAATATCACTGTATTTCACGTTCACTGACATCCGCATTGTTGATTCTGAAGGCCTCGGGCAGATTTGGTACAGCATGGCAACATAAGCTAGCTGAATTCTGATTGGATACAAGCTAAAAGTAAACACAACAGCACTGGAACGAGCATAATATGACATGATGAGAATATGAATATTTTTAGATATTTAGGGAAAGTCAATTAAAAAATAATTGTATCTTTAATTATTATCATGATTTTTGGTTATGTTAGGCCAGCAGATGGCCCTGATGGCACACTACTGTTTAAACTAGAATAGACAAAATATTATTATTCATGCTAACATTAAGATTATGATGTTAAGTCATTGACTAAAATTAAGGTAAATAGATTTTAAAACAAGAGACATTTCTAGAAATGTGATGTAAATCTTGGCAAGTGGCAAATAATTTGCAGTGTATTTTTATTACGTATTAATAAAATAATTAAATCACTGGCTGCTCTCTCCCCTACCTAGATGAACTGTACAGTGCAAGGGGCCTCAAAAAGGCCCAAAACATCATAAGGGACCCATCTCACCCTGGACATAAACTTAATGAACTGCTGCCCTCGGGCAGGAGATACAGGGCAATTAAATGCCGGACAAACAGATTTAAGAACACTTCTGCTGAACACAAGACAATAATGACTGTGCATGTGAGCTGTGTGCTTGGCATTTTTATGTATTTTTATCTATTCATCTACTGTATGTCAGGGGTCAGGAACCTTTTTGGCTGAGAGAGCCATGAAAGCCAAATATTTTAAAATGTATTTCCGTGAGAGCCATATAATATTTTTTTAACACTGAATACAACTTAATGCAGGATTTTTTTTGAAAGACCAACGTTTTTAGAGTAAAATAGGTCTCCTACTTTTTTTTAATAACATTGTTATTCTGAACCTAACCAATAATAAATAAAATACTTCTTACCATTAACCTCTTAAGGCCCAAGCTGTTTTTTCACGTTTTTTTATTTCTCTTTGCTATTTGGGCTTATTGGACCCTAATTAGATTAATTAGATTCAGAATATTTATTTTGCCATTGTTCGAGAACGGGTTCACAAACTAGGAATTTTTCTTGGTGCTATCATGCAACATTAAACACATTTAACACATAATAGAATAACATGAGCTGTAACTGAGCTATCAGATCTTGTTATTGTTCATGTGTCTGATGGCCGAGGGGAAAAAAATGTTAAGGTGGCGGGAGGTGTGGGTCTGGATGGACCATAGTCTCCTGCCTGAGGGGAGAGGAGAGACTAAAAACTAAGAATCATCTTTTGATATGATGATGTTAGTCCATAAGTACACAAACGTGTACTTCATGTTTAGTGACATGGAGGGATGGGAATGAAGATTTACAAAATCAGCTGAAAATTTCTTAATCCTAAAACGCCGCTTTGCGGAAGGTGCGGCCGCACCCGAGTGCACAGCTAGGGGGGTCTGGGGGCATGCCCCCCCATAAAAATTTTGAAATCTATGTTAGTTTAGGATGCATTTCCTGCTATTTTGAGTCAAAATCTGACAATATTCTCCTGACCAAAATTTCACATTTATTAGCAAATATTTTCATAAAAATGTATCATGTGATGAAATTTATGCATACAAGTTTACACATATATCAAATTCTTGCACACTTTTGGACTATATTGATTACTTTTGAATTCATTGCACAAAAATTTTAATTTGGAAAGGAAACATTTGCTTCAAAAAGATGCAAAGATTACTTTTTGAAAAATTCAATCAATAATTGAAAAAATATTATATAATAAAACAAATGACATGCTTGTCATGCTTTAAAAGTTTAGTTAAAAACATGCTTTTCACACGTTCAATCTGTTATTTTGAAGACAACATCATGCTGTATTAATTCATTCTGTATTAGACATGCAAAATATGTTAAATCAATTAATTCAAAGAATAAAAAAATGTGTATTGTAGCTCTGAATGTACTCGTCTGTCATAGATTGGTGTGAAAGGAGCCGAGTCGGAGGTGGGAGGCTTCGATAGTTGATTTGAGGCTGAATTTGTGACGATGTTTGACTTCAGCTTGAAGGCACATGCCAGTGAAAAATTACTTCCCCGTAAACTCACTTTATTTAGATTCCTTGCCGATTTCGCGTGGTCAAAGAGTGCCACCTTTCCCCGAGATCCATAGTTCACAATGTCATTGCAATATAAGCACTGAGCACATCCCGGTTCATCGCACTTTGCAATGAAATCGCTGATCAGTTCGTCTACTTCTACGATATTGTTGTTAATCTTCACCTTCAGTTTGATAGATATATCGAGTCATGCCCAGTTCCACTTGTTTCTCACGCCCTTATCGATATCTTTCGCTAATGAAGCATTCCTATCTTGAATAAGCTTAACCATGTCCGAAACTGTTTCGTCAGTAAAGAAACGTGTTAATTGAGAGCTACTGTGTTTTCTTTCCAGATTAGTCGCCGATAAACACAACCAATATAAACAGAATACGAGTTCAGAAACGCTCAAAAAATTGACGATCAAGTGTTGTACCGATATCTGTTACTCATCGGAATTTGTAACTCCAGGGGGCGATGTTCCCATGGCGTTTGTTTGATGGTAAACGGCAAGGCAAAAGAGGAGGAGAAGAAGAACACTTGCGTAAATGGCGTAAACTATCCTTAAATGGCATAAACTATATTGGAAAATGTATGTGTGTGAGAGAGAATCAACAGCTGATACAATGGACTCATACTATAATGAAAGTAAGTCCTTGATTTAAAGAATTTGTGTAATTTATAAATGCTGAAATTCTGACAACTGACGTTTTAGCATTAAGCGTTCTTCTTCTCCTCCTATTTGCTTGCCGCTTAACCATCAAACAAACGCCATGGGAACGTCGCCCCCTGGAGTTACAAATTCCGATGGGTAACAGATTTCGGTACAACAGCGGCGCCAAAATCGGCGGAATTCCGCGGATCCGCGGAAAATTCCCATCCCTGGAAATGCTAACTCTTATTTTTACAATTTTTCCCCCCAAATTCCATTGTATGTTGTACTCTTCTGACACCACCAGATGGCAGTATAAGCGGCCACTTAAGCGGCCATAAGACCCCATTTAGTAGTGTACACACTTTTGGAAATAAGAGCTAAAAGGTGCTGTCCACGCAAGTGGCCACTAAGCCTTTAGAGGTTTTTAATACGACTTCTTAAACAGGTGCAGCAGAAAACAGATAGATGGATTAAAATGCATGATAATGTTTTATATTTTGAAAGTTATTTTTAACACTGTGATTACCAGCGGAATTTTTTATTATTTATCATGTTAAGCAATGTCAGCCAAGATTTATCTGAGCCAAATGCAGTCATCAAAAGAGCCACATCTGGCTCGAGAGCCATAGGTTCCCTACCCTTGATCTATGTTCTTTTGCTTTTATGTGTTACTATGAATTTGCACTAAATTAGTTCATGCTTACAATTTCATTGCACGAGGTATAATGACAATAAATATATATTCTATTCTGTATTAATACTACTTAAAGGCCTACTGAAACCCACTACTACCCACCACGCAGTCTGATAGTTTATACATCAATGATGAAATATTAACATTGCAACACATGCCAACACGGCCTTTTTAGTTTACTAAATTGCAATTTTAAATTTCCCGGGAGTTTCTTTTTGAAAACGTCGCGTAATGATGACATGTACGCATGACGTCACGGACTGTTAGGAAATATGAGCGCTGCGCACACACACAGCTAAAAGTAGTCTGCTTCAACGGCATAATTACACAGTATTTTGGAGATCTGTGTTGCTGAATCTTTTGCCATTTGTTTAATTAATATTGGAGAACTATCATGAATTGATTAACTACCATGAATCGATTAACGTGGACCCCGACTTAAACAAGTTGAAAAACTTATTCGGGTGCTACCATTTAGTGGTCAATTGTACGGAATATGTATTGAACTGTGCAATCTACTAATAAAAGTATCAATCAATCAAAATAAAAGAAGTCAAAGTAGAAAGATGGAGTTGGGAAGCTTTAGCCTTTAACCACACAAACACACGGTGATTCCTTGTTTAAAATTCCCGGAGGTGAAACTTTACTATGGATCAGAGCGGTCAAGTGAACATGGATCCCGCCCGAATGTCAACCAGCAGGTTTCGGTGAGAAAATTGTGGTAAAAAATCGCATCTTACCGGAGATCAACTGAGCTTGCACCGTCCATAAAGCTGCCGTCGACTTCCCTGAGACACTGGCCTCAAGACACCCGACTATCAGGTACTGTTAATCTCACTAAAACACTAGCAACACAATAGAAAGATTTCCCAGAATTATCCTAGTAAATGTGTCTAAAAACATCTGAATCCATCCCAATGCAATCGCGTTTTTTTATTTTTTTATTTTAATTTTTTTTCTAGTCAGTCGCTATCGATATCTTCAAACACGAATCTTTCATCCTCGCTCAAATTAATGGGGAAATTGTCGTTTTCTCGGTCCGAATAGCTCGTTGTTCGAGGCTCCCATTAAAATCAATGTGAGGATGTGAGGAGCCATCAACGGGTGACCTCATTGTCTGCGACTTCCGGTAAAGGCAGGGCTTTTTTGTTAGCAACCGAAAGTTGCGAACTTTATCGTGGATGTTCTCTACTAAATCCTTTCAGCAAAAATATGGCAATATAGCGAAATGATCAAGTATGACACATAGAATGGACCTGCTATCCCCGTTTAAATAAGAAAATCTCATTTCAGTAGGCCTTTAATACGTACATATTAATGCATGGTGAGCACCCAAACATGCTAAAGTTTGCATAGTGATGGAATTGTCCAACTCAGACTTTGAACAACCAAAACATTGTGCTAGAGTTAACTGTTTCGTAATGTTCATGTTAACTTTATGGCTTTATTTATTGATATTATTTAATTGAATACTTTATGAAATTCAAAATTATATTTTGTCGTGTAGACTGTAGATTGTTTGAAAGCCACTGCTAGCATACTCGTGCTACCTGGTCTTTTGACCAGTATGCTATAGCACTGGAGTAGATTAGTAGAACAACGTTAATGTGTTCATTCAAATTGGTATAGCTATGGAATGTAGTTTAATGTAGATACTCACAAAAGATATTAAATGTCATGAGGCTTTTTGCGTTGTTTTGTCCATGTGTTTGAATAAAATAAACAGGCATCCTAAACAGGTGGATGAACAAGTGCAGTTTCGGCATACTTCTTTGCTGCCATCTAGTGGCTGGCGGATATTCATTTAAAAATGTTGTAAATACTGTAATACGTTTTATTGGTTGGCGCCTTTGAAAACACCCATGGTCGCCTAACAGGTATTAAACATAATCATACTCAAATAATTACAATTAAAAAGGAGATAGTAATAAGAAACCATTTTAATCGTCAAGTAAGTACAATATTAGTTACAGTATAAGTAGTGAAACGAGTCTACCACTGTATTAATACATTTTACATTTGAATAAGTACTTATTTGAAAGTAAAACCTAGTAGGTGTGGGTTGACTACAGAAATAAATTAATGCATAGTTTGACCCTGGCGGGCCAAACGGGACAACATTTGATAAATAAATATTTAAATATGACTTAAATGTGTCATTAAATAGTGAAATCATGAAATGAATAATTAAATCATAAAATAAAGAAATCCATAAATGATCAAATCGTGTAATGCTAAGAAAAACATAAAATGACTAATTCTAATTGTACATTGAATAAATTAATGAGTCATTTAATAACACAATTATTTATTTTTGATACCAATTATAATTGATTGATGACATATTTAATAAAATATTAATATTTTGTCCCATTTGGCCTTTCATAACCTGTAACTACAGTAGCTACCTTGATATCTACCTCACAAACTACATATACTGTAGTAATAACAATAAATATTTGTAAGTGCGTAATAGTTTTTTTAAGGAGTTGGTGAAACAAGACTGACTAGATTAAATAAATGTAACAAGCTTTTAAGGAAAATATAATTAAATAAGGTTTTGTGATCAGTATTGTTTTGAATTTTTTTTTACCCATTTTTAACATATTCCAAAATTGTTAAATGTTTTGCAAAAACACTTGAATATAAAATAGCTCATTTGAAACATGATGGGACTAATAATGATCATTAATAATAATAAAAACTAACAGTAAATTCTAGTAATATACATTTGTTGGATTGTAGTCTAAAAGCTATTGTTGAAGTATTGGAAAAAAATCCAAACATGATGAATGATGTCCTTCCTATTTTGTGGAAAACATTGATGGATGGATATTAATGATACATTTCCTCAAATCACAACATCTGTTTGTTATACTCATTAATCCTTAGTTGTTGCTTGATATCCTCATACTTCTACCCTTAAGGATCTCCTATAATAAAAGGAATGGACACATATTCCTACCCTGCTCTTCACTTTTGCACATCTGTCAGCCATCCTGTTTTATGCACATACAACAACTGACCAATAGGTGGCAGTGTATGGCAAGACCCAATAGCGACTCTGTAATGTTCAATTTGGCATATTATGCATACTGAAAAATAACAGCTTTTTAATAACTGAACTGCAGTTAACCTCTGTGCATAAAATTGTTAAAACAGTGAGAATTCTTTTTCAGGGTTTTTGAGAACCTAAATATGCAATTGTAGGGTTTTAGGGCGTTGACGATATCCATTTTCTTCGCCATTGTGGAAGTAAGGGTTCTTGGGAGGCATCTGATGTGTTATCTAAGCATTTTAAGTAGAACCCATAGATTTGTAATTACTGCACAACGTAAACAAAGCACCAAGCGTGAACTCTATAATGTTTATTATAATATATAAAAGACAAAATACATATATGCATTATTATATTCATGATGACATATACAGTATTATAATAATACAGTAAAATGTGTTTATATTTATATATATTTTTATACATATAGCAGGATATTTTTGCATAAAAACTGGCAGTGGTGATTTCATTATCCTCCCTCTCTCCTTACCCCGTATATTCAAAAATATAACCCCCTACAGACAAAGAGGCCTCTGTGATAAAGCAGCACATTTACACCTGAGATCCATGTGACAAATAGCTTCCAGGGCGCAGCAACAGCATCTGTTGTGTTGTCCCTGTTTCTGAAAAATGGGGGCAGCAGTCCCAGCAAAGATTTGACAAACAAAAAAATGTAAACGACGCCACACATCATTGGTGTTGACAATAACTTCAAGTCCACGATGGCAGAGCGTCACGATACAAAACTCCTCTATAAAAGTCAGGATATTTCTGTATAGATTGTGAGAGAACAAAAGATCCGCGACTAGGAGTTGTGCTTGGTCCTGATCGCTCCACGTGAGCGTTGGCGGTCATGTCTGGTGGTAATGGTGGTAGTGGTGGTGATGGTGGTGTTCATGGTGGTGGTGGTGCTCATGGCGCTGCACCACAGGAACCACAAAGCCTGGGCTCCCAGGAGGGGCGGACACCTGCTCCCTCTCCAGGCCTGGCTGCTGCTGCTGTTGGGGGTGAGGATGCGGGGAGAGAGGCGTTTTGCTGGGAGACAGGGCCTCTCTAGCTTTGGCCCTCATGCGTTTGCTGTGACTGTACTGTAGCGGGTGCTGGTGGTGGCCCTGGTGTGGTAAGTGGTACACATCCTGGCCCCCGTGGGCGGCGGCGCTGCCACTGTGCAGAGGAGGGTTGTGGCCGTGACATTTAGTGGATTTGCCGCCGCTGTTCCCTCCTCTGTTGGTGCCCTTGGGTGACTTCAGGAACTGTGCTCCTTTGCCCCGAAACTCTGCCGGGTTGTAACTGTCGCTGATGACCTGAGAGCGCCGCTGGTGAACGATCGGGGCTTCCGGCTCGTGGGACCGAGAGCGACTCTGGCTCTGGGAGCTTCGAACGTGGCTTTCCTGGGGAGGGAACGTGGGGCTTGTTGTTCCTGAAAGACATGTATTAAAACACATGCAAACTTGATAAGGCATTAAAAATCTGCTGAACTCATGCGCAGAGCATTGTGTCTCTTAAATACCATACCATACCAAAGGGCTGTACACCACAAAGAAATACAGGCAAAGGACAGACTAAAAAATAACATTTAAAACAGAGGTAAAATACACACACACACATATATATATATGTATGTATATATATATATATATATATATATATATATATATATATATATATATATATATATATGTATATATATATATATATATATATATATATATATATATATATATATATATATATATTATATATATATATATATATATATATATATATATATATATATATATATATATATATATATATGTATATATATATATATATATATATATATGTATATATATTAGGGGTGCGGGGAAAAATCGATTCAAATACGAATCGCGATTCTCACGCTGTGCCATTCAAAATCGATTCTCTTTTTTTTTTTTAAATCAATCTTTTTATTTTATTTTTTATTTTTTTTAATCAATCCAACAAACCAATACACAGCAATACCATAACAATGCAATCCAATTCCAAAACTAAACCTGACCCAGCAACACTCACAACTGCAATAAACAGAGCAACTGAGAGGAGACACAAACACGACACAGAACAAACCAAAAGTAGTGAAGCAAAAATGAATATCATCAACAAAAGTATCAATATTAGTTATAATTTCAGCATAGCAGTGATTAAAAATCCCTCATTGACATTATCATTAGACATTTATAAAAATAAAAAAAAGAACAATAGTGTCACAGTGGCTTACACTTGCATCTCATAAGCTTGACAACACACTGTGTCCAATGTTTTCACAAAGATAAAATAAGTTATATTTTTGGTTCGTTTAATACAAACCATATGAGTTGGGAAATTGTGTTAGATGTAAATATAAACGGAATACAATTATTTGCAAATCATTTTCAACCCATATTCAGTTGAATATGCTACAAAGACAACATATTTGATGTTCAAACTGATAAACGTTTTTTTTTGTGTGCAAATAATCATTAACTTTAGAATTTGATGCCAGCAACACATGACAAAGAAGTTGGGAAAGGTGGCAATAAATACTGATAAAGTTGAGGAATGCTCATCAAACACTTATATGGAACATGCCACAGGTGTGCAGGCTAATTGGGAACAGTTGGGTGTCATGATTGGGGACAAAAGCAGCTTCCATGAAATGCTAAGTAATTCACAAACAAGGATGGGGCGAGGGTCACCACTTTGTAAGCAAATTGTCAAAAAGTTTTAGAACAACATTTCTCAACAAGCTATTGCAAGGAATTTAGGGATTTTACCATCTACGGTCCGTAAAATCCTCAAAAAGTTCAGAGAATCTGGAGAAATCACTGCACGTAAGCGATGATATTACGGTCTTTTGATCCCTCAGGCGGTACTGCATCAAAAAACGACATCAGTGTGTAAAGGATATCACCACATGGGCTCAGGAACACTTCATAAAACCACTGTCAGTAACTACAGTTGGTTGCTACATCTGTAAGTGCAAGTTAAAACTCTACTATGCAAAGCCAAACCCATTTATCAACAATATCCTGGCTTCGGTGGGCCCGAGCTCATCTAAGATGGACTGATGCAAAGTGGAAAGGTGTTCTGTGGTCTGACGAGTCCACATTTCAAATTTTATTTGGAAACAGAAGACGTGGTGTCCTCCAGAACAAAGAGGAAAAATAACCATTCGGATTGTTATAGGCGCAAAGTACAAAAGCGATGGTATAGGGGTGTATTAGTGCCCAAGGCATGGGTAACTTATACATCTGTGAAGGCACCATTAATGCTGAAAGATCCATACAGGTTTTGGAGCAACATATGTCAGTGTGTGAATGTGTGTGTGAATGGGCGAATGTGAAAATACCTTCAAAGCGCTTTGGGCTCCTTAAAAAGGGATAGAAAAGCGCTATACAAGTACAACCCATTTACCATTTACCATTTATGTTGTCATCCAAGCAACGTTATCATGGACGCCTGCTTATTTCAGCAAGACAAGTGTTACAACAGCGTGGCTTAGTAAAAAAAGAGTGTGGGTACTTTCCTGGCCCGCCTGCAGTCCAGACACTTCTCCCTTCGAAAATGTGTGGCGCATTATGAAGCGTAAAATACGACAGCGGAGATCCCGGACTGTTGAACGACTGAAGCTCTACATAAAACAAGAATGGCAAAGAATTCCACTTTCAAAGCTTCAACAATTAGTTTCCTCAGTTCCCAAACGTTTATTGAGTGTTGTTAAAAGAAAAGGTGATGTAACACAGTGATGAACATGCCCTTTCCCAACTACTTTGGCACGTGTTGCAGCCATAAAATTCTAATTTATTATTATTTGTAAAAAAAAAAAAAAAAGTTTATGAGTTTGAACATCAAATATCTTGTCTTTGTAGGGCATTCAATTGAATATGGGTTGAAAAGAATTTGAAAATCATTGTATTCTGATCATATTTACATTTAACACAATTTCCCAACTCATTTGGAAACGGGGTTTGTAGTTAAAACAAATTTACATCATTGCAATCAGTTGATAAAACATTGTCCTTTATAATTATAAAAGCTTTTTAAAAAAAAATCTACTACTCTGCTAGCATGTCAGCAGACTGGGGTAGGTCCTGCTGAAATTCTATGTATTGAATGAATACAGAACCGTTTTCATTCGGAAAAATATATTTTTTTAATCGAGAATCGCGTTGAATTGAATAAATCGATATATAATCGAATTGCGACCCCAAGATCCGATATTGAATCGAATCGTGTGACACCCAAAGATTCGCAGCCGTAATATATATGTATATGTATATATATATATATATATATATATATATATATGTATACCCACACACACATATATATGTATACATATATAGATAGATGCTCGCAGTGTGATTTGTTAAGACTAAAACTGTTTCTTGCATTTTAACTTAGCTTGTTTGAAATGTTTGTGTAAACTGGCAAAGTTATGCAGAAATAGATGGGAGCACTCGGCCGATTGAGACGGAGGGAATGTTCTGTCTGTCAACATATTTGGACTTTCAGAAACAAAATAATTAGACATATCGTCTGTTCAGCAAAATCATTTATTAGCTGCTCGATGACTTAAGATAATTGATTCGTTTTGGTGTTTGCTGGCAGGTTTTTTTATGGTGTTGGTTTTGTTATTTAAGAGACTTATCACAATACGTAAACTCTTCTTGTAATATGCATTTTCTTGCATCAGAATGATTCCACACCGTCACAACACAGCATAACCTCACAGAGTGCACCTCCAGCGTCTTAAAAGTAGGTTCTGTTGTCTCCATCAGGGTGTCTTAACCTTTTTAATCTCAAGGCCCAACTTTTTCACGACAGAGGAGCCCGGGGCCCACTCAAGTATTAACACTAAACTAGTAACCTTACTCTTGATTTTAATTGTATGCAATAATGATATCTCACCTACTTACAGTTTAAAAGGCTGAACCTTGCCAAATGATATGAAACCATGTGTTGATCCCAAAGATTATCATTAATCGAACAAATGTATATATTTTAGGCTTCGGTCAGCCTGATTAGAAAAATAAGCACTAAGAAAATATACTGCCTAAGAAGGAACTCATGAAAAACTTACAAAATTAAATTTACTTAGAATTATGTTGTGCTAAAATAAATCAGCAAAAATAGTAATGTATGTGTTTTTTAACTAAACTGTCAATAAATTAAAGTGCAAATTAACAAAGCTTTATAACCTTAGTCGTAATTTTTGCGCTTAAGAAAGTGACTTTAGCGTCAAACTTCTTCTGTTTGTTTGACATGTCATTGTCATTAGTGCTATAAGTGGTGGAAAAATGTATTACAACTGAGTGCCTCTGCAGTCATGCAAAGGCTAACTTGGTCTGAAGCCCAAAGTCTGTCACTCAATCAAAGGCCCCCCATTTTGAGGGTGGAATGCAATGATTGCTGTTTACAGCTGTCAATCACAGACAGCTCAACTTTGTGAAGCGATTGCGTACTCTCTCTCTCTCTCTCTCTCTCTCTCTCTCTCTCTCTCTCTCTCTCTCCGTGGCATTGTTTTTTCCTACTGCTTCAAACGGGGACAAACCCAGTGTGAGAGGCCAGCGTGCTGACTGCTGAGCTAAAAATTCAGGAACTCTCTCAGATCGTTGGCACTGTTCTTGAAGTTGACCGGCTTCTGTTACACTAGCACACACGTGCATGTGCTTGTCGCAGAGGAGATAGACACAATTATTTTTTTAATTGATTATATTTTTGCATTGTTAAAATAAAATACAATGTATGTGTTTTTGAGGCTGGTTGTTGAGGTTTGGGGGGTGCCCCTTTAGGTAAAGGCAGCCTACAGATATTTATTACAACTCATGGCCCAACAATGGGCTACAGCTCTATGGTTAAGAAACACTGGTCTAGACCACGCTTCAATATAGCCCAGAAGAGGTCATTTATGTGTGCTGCATGTCAACAACATGACAAAACCTTACAGTTAGACCTTATGATGCTTAAATGTGGAGGGAAATGAGTGCCTCCATGGTGACAGCCTGTTTACATGCATAATCCTCATTTAAATGGGGCGTTCTGCACCACCTTTGCAATTGTTATCAATTGTACAAACAGTCTTAGTAGTAGTAGTAGTAGTAAAAGTACACACAATTTTATAGTTAGTGATTATTATTTGGACCTTTGAATGTAGCATTTAGCACCCAGTACAGCCACCTATAGGACTGGAGTGGAACAAAGGAACTAATTGGACACGGCTGTACTCTAAGAGCTTAGTTTGTTATACTCTATGAAAAAAGTTAGCTTACCCTCAAACCTGGAGGTATAGTTCTCGATACCAGCCAGGTCCAGGTAGTGATTCCTCCTCTCTGTGTTCTCATCGACACAGTAATGCTGGCCCTCAGTGGTTGGTGCTTCATTGTTTTGTCCCTTGCTGTTTGAAATAAAAAGGACGGACCAATGAGAGTGTCTCTTATTTCCACGTGCAAATTATCGAGGGACTGACCTGATGTAGGTGGACATGCGTTTGTCAGATTCTTGGTGACAGCGATCTGAAGAAGCAAAGTTAAACAGATGAGACTGAAGAGAAGAAGCAGCTAATACTGTTCACATATCAATAAATCGGTACCAGTATCAGTACACTACAATGATACAAGTGTGAAAACAGAGACAAAAAGTAAGTGAAAAGCAAAACAAATGTTTTGGGATACAAACAAACTTTTGTCATTTTTTTTTTTGTATAGATGTCAGAAACAAGATTTAGCTGCCTGTGAGTACTTGTAGATGGGGCAGAGGGTCACAGCAGAAAAACGTTCATCAGGAAGTTACATGCTTTCATGTCAAGAGTCTTTAAAAAGACAAGGACAGTCGCTAGATTTGTCGCAAGTTGCTTTTCCTGAAAGAGTATAGCGACAAAGTCGCAAAGTCGGCAACTGTGATTCTTCCTGCTACGTCTTCTAATTCTCTGGTAGACCAGGTGTGTATGAGAGTGTGTTAAGAAGCAAGTTAACTGCTGTAATGACAAGCTACATTCAGTGACAGTCCCATTATATTGTATTTATGAGGTAAAGAGAACAGGAAGGAACACATTTATTTTTAAATAAAAGACTGACAAGATGTAATTAACTTACCCGTGCCTGTTTCTTTTTTATGGCACCGAGGCTCCGGTGTGACAGTCAGCTTGACACGTAGCGTCTTGCTTTTGTTATTGCAGGAATGATTGACAGAGGCGTCCACTACATCATAGATGGTGTGCATCAGGCTGGACATATCCTGCAGGGTCAGTCCAAATTCATTGGACATGTGTTTTAGTAAAAACAACTAAGCATAAACTCAACAAATGATAGGCTTAATATACTTTTTCATGATGTTCTAACAGTAATTAGTGATTCCCAGAGCCCCAAAAAAAGTCTGCGGGCTAAAGAGTGTTTTCCGTTCGGGCTCCAGTACTCTGGAATGCCCTCCCGGTAACAGTTCCAGATGCCACCTCAGTAGAAGCATTTAAGTCTCACCTTAAAACTCATTTGTATACTCTAGCTTTTAAATAGACTCCCTTTTTAGACCAGTTGATCTGCCGTTTCTTTTCTTTTTCTCCTCTGTCCCACCCTCCCTTGTGGAGTGGGTCCGGAACGGTGGCCATGGAAGAAGTACTGGCTGTCCAGAGTCAGGACCCAGGATGGACCGCTCGTCCAGAGTCGGGACCCAGGATGGACCGCTTGCCTGTGTATCGACTGGGGACATCTCTGCGCTGTTGATCCGCCTCGGCTTGGGATGGTTTCCCGTTGGCTCCACTATGGACGGGACTCTCGCTACTGTGTTGGATCCACTTTGGACTGGACTCTCACGGTTGTGTTGGATCCACTATGGATTGAACTTTCACAGTATCATGTTAGACCCGCTCGACATCCATTGCTTATCCATTGCTTTCGGTCCCCTGGTGGGGGGAACAGTATGTGGTCCTCTCCAAGGTTTCTCATAGTCATCATTGCCACTGTCACAGACGTCCCACTGGGGTGAGATTTCCTTGCCCTTATATGGGCTCTACCAAGGATGTCGTTGTGGTTTGTGCAGCCCTTTGAGACACTAGTGATTTAGGGCTATATAAATAAACATTGATTGATTGATTGATTGATTGATAATATTAGTCCCTCGAGCCTGTTATTGACCATCATTATGAGAAAAATCTATCTCCCTCACTTTGCTCCACTTTTGAGAAAAGAGGCGCCAAGCAGCTGCTTCCAGGTTTTCATGTCATAACATTTAGTTTTTTAGCTTTAGGGAAAAAAATATTTTTAAAAATCCAGACTTTGCTACACATCTGAAAAAATATCCATCAATTAGTAAAGATGTGGGAGCTGTAAATTTGATACATTTTTTGCATCTGCAAATTGCTAACCTACGTGATGTTGTTGTTGTTGTTCAAATGCAATTGTAATGCTAGCACTGTCGCTCACATAGCTATGCTCAATCCATGAATCAATCAAACGTTATTTATGTGCTACTTTTCATGTGCAGGAAAGTGGGAACACAAATTGCTTCACAAAAAAAAAAAAGAACACCAGAAAACACATGCACACACAATACTATTGACAATACTAATATGGCTTGGTACTGAGGATTGAGGAAAAACGCCACCTTTAAGGTGTCCACACTGAAGAATAACTCAGAAAAATAGTATAAAACATTTTTTAAATATATGTAAAAAATGCATATAAATAATACATTAAGAAATATAATAAATACATAACATTGAGAGATTAATGGCAGTGATAAAAGCAATAACGGTCTCCGCAATCCTCAATCTCTCTGTTCCACAGGTGGGGGCCATAGTGGCTAAATGCTGCCTCACTGCTATTTGGTAAATAGAAAAGTTTGGTGTGAGAGGACCTCAGGATCCACAAGGGTTGATACAGTAAAAAAAGGTCAGATAGATAATAAGGCGCAAGACCATCGAGAAACTAATAATAGACCTTGGCAATCAACCCTGAAGCAGACTGAGCGCAAATGCAATAACTTTAAAACTGGTGTAATGTGCTCCCGCCCTCTGGTCCTCATCAGCACGCGTGCAGCAGAGTCTTGTAATAATTGAGCGTTTTCCGTTCGGGCTCCAGTACTCTGGAATGCCCTCCCGGTAACAGTTCGAGATGCTACCTCAGTAGAAGCATTTAAGTCTCACCTTAAATCTCATCTGTATACTTTAGCCTTTAAATAGACCTCCTTTTTAGACCAGTTGATCTGCCGCTTCTTTTCTTTCTCCTATGTCCCCCCCTCCCTTGTGGAAGGGGTCCGGTCCGATGACCATGGATGAAGTACTGGCTGTCCAGAGTCGAGACCCAGGATGGACCGCTCGTCGGGACCCAGGATGGACCGCTCGCCTGTATCGATTGGGGACATCTCTACGCTGCTGATCCGCCTCCGCTTGAGATGGTCTCCTGTGGACGGGACTCTCGCTGCTGTCTTGGATCCGCTTTGAACTGAACTCTCGCGGCTGTGTTGGAGCCACTATGGATTGAACTTTCACAGTATCATGTTAGACCCGCTCGACATCCATTGCTTTCGGTCCCCTAGAGGGGGGGGGTTGCCCACATCTGAGGTCCTCTCCAAGGTTTCTCATAGTCAGCATTGTCACTGGCGTCCCACTGGATGTGAATTCTCCCTGCCCACTGGGTGTGAGTTTTCCTTGCCCTTATGTGGGTTCTTCCGAGGATGTTGTAGTCGTAATGATTTGTGCAGTCCTTTGAGACATTTGTGATTTGGGGCTATATAAATAAACATTGATTGATTGATTGAATTGTAGATTTCTGTAATTATTTTTTGTAAAGTCTAGATAGCAGGGCATTTTTAGATAGCAGGGCATTAAACGGGCAGCACGGTGCCGCAGGGGTTAGTGCAGGGGTGCTCACACTTGTTCTGCAGGCGAGCTACTTTTCAATTGACCAAGTCGAGGAGATCTACTTCATTCATATTTTTAATTTATATTTATTTATTTATTTATGAAAGAGACATTTTTGTTAACAAGTTAATGGTGTTTAATGATAATACAAGCATGTTTAACACATATAGATTAATTTCTTTCATGAAGACAAGAATATAAGTTGGTGTATTTGATTCTGATGACTTGAATTTATTGGAATTAGACAGTGGTGCTGATAACGTCCGCATTTTCAAATGGAGGAGAAAAAAAGTCCTCATTTCTGTCCAATACCACATGAAAGTGGTTGGATTTGGCATCTCATTTGTCCAACTTGCATAATCGTTTTCAAACACTTTGTTATGAGAGTAGCATATGTGTGTGGCCCTTTAATGTGTTGACAGCAGGTGAGTGACGTCAGTGAGTGTGTGGGCGAGGGAGGAGAGGGAGCGGTCGCTGAGGGCGGGGGAGAAATACATTGGCATCAAACTCCGTAGCTTGCTAGCTTGTGCACGCTAGCTTTCTGAGACTCTTATTTTGTTAGCAAAGGCAGGATGAAACAGGTCTTTTACAGTGAAGACAGGAACTGTGCAGTCGGTCTTTAGAGTTTTGACAGCAGGTACGGCCCAAGAGTTGCAAAAAAAAGTGTTTTTCTCTGTCCATCCTGTCAGTGATTTTTTTCTTAATAATGAGCTCGCAGCAGCCAGCGTCATCTCACAAGATCCTCGGGTGCTGAGAATGTCAAACAACTGACGAAAGTGAAGTCTTGGTGAAGATTGATGATTGCTCATTTTTATGTCCATTTTTTTAATGCCTGGCTTGTGATCGACTGACACACCCTCCGCGTTTGACCGGTAGCTCGCGATCGACGTAATGGGCACCCTTGGGTTAGTGCATGTGCCTCAAAATACAAAGTTCCTGAGTAGTCCTGAATTCAATCCCGGGCTCGGGATCTTTCTGTGTGGAGTTTGCATGTTCTCCCTGTGACTGCGTGGGTTGCCTCCGGGTACTCCGGCTTCCTCCCACCTCCAAAGACATGCACCTGGGGATAGGTTGATTGGCAACACTAAATTGGCCCTAGTGTGTGAATGTGAGTGTGAATGTTGTCTATCTGTGTTGGCCCTGCGATGAGTTGGCGACTTGTCCAGGGTGTACTCCGCCTTCTGCCCGAATGCAGCTGAGATAGGCTCCAGCACCCACCGTGTCCCCAAAAGGGACAAGCGGTAGAAAAATGGATGGATGGAAGGCATTAGAATAGTCTAAAGGCTTGGGAAATAAAAGCATCCATTAGCACCTCCGTGTTGGCCTGAGAGAGCAACGGGCGGACTCTGGCTAAGTTTTTAAAACCTCCATCAATCCATTTTCTACTGCATGTCCCTTACGGGGCCGCGGGGGGCTTTCTTGGATCAACACACAGGCATGGACAAACAGTTCATTAGCATTAAAGGTACAGAACCACAAAACGGCATGTTACAAGTAAGGATTACTAAGGCCTTGTTCACACTCTAGGTCGATTACCATTTTTTTGCCCATATCCAACCTGTATCTGATTTTTTTAATGTAATTTCCGAATGTTTCATATCCGATCCAGTTCTCTTTTGTGTGTGGGAATAAATTGGATATACAGTATATGCTATGCACCCCCAATGTGAACGCTCCTGCGCTCCAGTCGAATTCATCTGACCAAACTGTCATCAAAAAAGTTAAAGTACCAATGGTTGTCTCTCACACACACACACTAGGTGTGGCGAAAATATTCTGTGCATTAGACCCATCACTTCCTGGGAGGTGATGGGAGCTTTGGACAGCAGCGGTGGCCGCGACCGGTAATAATTTTTGTTGATTTAACCCCCAATTCCAACCCTTTATGCTGAGTGCTAAGCAGGGAGATAATGGGTCCCATTTTTATAGTCTTTGGTATGACTCGGCCGGGGTTTGAACTCACAACCTATCGTTCCCGGAGGACACTCTAACCACTACAAAAAGCAACAAACATCATAATTATTCGCCAAAATATACATTTATAAAATAAATAGACAACGGAGCAGAAAACATGAAGTGAATTATATTTATATAGCGCTTTTTCTTTAGTGACTCAAAGCACTTTACATAGTGAAACCCAATATCTAAGTTACATTCAAACCAGTGTGGGTGGCACTGGGAGCAGGTGGGTAAAGTGTCTTGCCCAAGGACACAACGGCAGTGACTAGGATGGCGGAAGCGGGAATCGAACCTGCAACCCTCAAGTTGCTGGCACGGCCGCTCTACCAACCGAGCTAAACCGCCATGTGAAAATAAAATGTTTTAGGAACTCAACAGAAAGTCACACCGGCCGTCTCCATCTGCTCATCTACAGACATGCTCTTCAAGCAGACATCGAAGCAAATTATCACGTAAAACGGTGAGAGCCAAAATACTTGACCTTCTGAAGCTTAATCTTCAACGTGCTGTAATTTGGTTCTGAAAATGTTTACTTCATTTGCACAAAATCCTTGAAATTGCCACAATTGCTGAAGCCATTTTTACTTACGTAAACACTGCAGTGCGTCAGCGTCATGTCCGCATGCAGGGCAGATTGCATTTACAATAAAAAAAACTGCATTTTTTTTGTAATGTGAACGACCACTAAAAAGATCGGATTTGACCCAAAAAATTCGAACTAGACATATGACTGCAGTGTCAACATAGCCTGAAAGCCCTTTTAAACTGTCTAAATTCCAACATCAAGACTACATTTTGGATAACGCACTTCCAATGCACTTAAAATGGTAATGTAAACACACACCTCCTTTGTCACTTTGCCACTGTTGTCAAAGTCGTAAAGCGTGAAGATCCACTCCTGACGGTTATCGTCCTCCACTGAAACGTCACACTCCAAGTCCTGGGCATACATGGGAAACATGTGCTCAAAGATCAAACAACTTTCATTTTGCAAAAGTCTACAGTAAAAAGTAGTTCTGTGCACCGTACTGCATTATTTTACCTAAATAGTGTAATTTGATTTTTCAAATTTTTATTTTTTACCTCCGCCAATGGCCAACACGCAAAGACAAAAGATACAGCAAGTTTCACCCTTGTATTAGTCATGAGTCGGACTGCACAAAAGGCCATCATATAGAGAGGAAAGGTAATGACAATTCTAAGGGCCCGCAGCTTGCTGGGACCCACACATAGCGCCCAGTAGCTTCGATGACAAAATGATTAGGCATACACTGAACTTACATATAATCATCCGAATGAATCTAAATTAAAACAAAGACACAAGTCATACAATACCAAGATTTAATCATTTCAATGCACAAAATCCAAATTGAAAA